>NC_092772.1:41263123-41563123 GCF_047496795.1 Chiloscyllium punctatum
TCTGCGAAACATGAATCTGCCTTAAATTGAATTTTGTTCATCTATTGGTTACAAGTTGCATAAGTAGAGGTATAAAAACATTTAAAAATAAAAAAAAACAAATTCAGCACTAGCTAAATACAATAACGATGGTGGGTCGGGAGATGTGTTATTTCTGCATCATGTGGTAGCTGGAGACATTAACTGTCTCACTCAGCAATCCTAACCTGCGGTGTGACCAGTTCACTAACTGTGCTATCCACTCCCTCCTCAGCATCGCGGATGCTCCACAGTGAGTCCATCCGCAGCTCCAGAGCCATCATGCAGTCAAACAATAGCTGCAGCTGGACATATTTCTTGCAAGTGTAAGAGTCAGGAACGACAGACACTTTCCTAAGCTCCTACATCAAGCGATAGTCACATACGACGCGTCTGAGGTCCCCTGCCATTGTAAGCGTAACTTTATATGAATTAACTAAAACCAAACAATGCACTTAAATAAATGAAAAAGATGGATAAGATATAAAAGCCTTACCTTACAGGATCATTTTCTTCTGGATAGTGGAGGGGGGAGTTATTGAGATATACGTGTAGTATCTCGGAATGACAACAGCCCAGATATAAATTAAGCCCTAACCTTCCCAGCAGCCCTCGCTTCACTCTTCCTCCTCTCCCCGCCGCTCTGGAACAATGGAGGTCGTTGTCAAGCAGGTTTGGTGGAGGTGGTAGATATCAGATCCTGTCATCACTGGACTGATTCAGAGGACTCCTCTTTCCTAGTTAATGAACTCACTCTTAAGTATTTATTGTCAAGTCTGACCATTTTAAAGAAATAAGTAATTGCCGGAGTTAGGTTAAAAGATATGTATATTTTCATGCGACAAGACTATTCAATGTGCCAATGAGGTTAGGAATAGGATGGAGGTAGAGTTAAATACATGGGCAAAGAACTGGTAGAGGAGGCAGCACTTCCGATATGTGTATCATTGGGATTCGCGAGTCCCTCTCTCAAGCAAATCTCTATAATAGTAACATAGCAGTGATACATACTCACCCAAGCTCCAAGTTCATCCGTCTTGCCTGTCATACTCCTCACATTATAATCAGTGTCCTTCAGACTGGCAGGCTCATTGTGTTCAGTAACCTCTGGCTCTTTGCTGTTGGTTTCAGCTGTACTGGGATTAGTCACCAACCCCGCCTCAGTCATTAACTTGTGGACCTACTGCTCTGGTTCCCACTGTTCCCCCCTCCCCCCAATGACCACACTAGCTTAAACCGTCCTGTTTGACAACAGCAAACCTGCCTGCCAGGAGATTGCTGCCAGTTCAGGTCCATCCCGTTCTTCTTGCGAACATCCTACCGATCTGCAAATCCCAATGATCCACATATCGGAGATTGCTGCCAATTAAGGTTCATCCCGTCCTTCTTGTGTATATCCTATCGACTCAGGATCTGATGGCATTGGGCTGAAGTGTGTTTATGTCAACGCAATGATTATTATGGGTAAGGCAGATGAGCTTACAGCCTGATTCAATACGTGGAACCATGATGTTGCAGCTATGACAGGCATTTAGTTTGGAGAGGGACAGGACTGGGCGTTCAACATTTCAGGGTATTGTGTTAGATGAGATATAAAGGAAGGTAAAAGAGGTGGAGGAGCTGTATTACTAATCAGGGATCATGTTGCATTTGTACTCAGAGAGGTCGTACTGGAGGGCTCATCAACTGAGGCAATATGGGTAGAGTATAAAAATAAGATTGATGCAATTAATGTGTTCGGATTATACTATAGTCCATTCAACAGCCACTGAGACTTTGAGAACAAATGTGTGGGCCAGTTATGGAAATGTGTAATAAAAACAGAGTTGTCATAGCGAGTGATTTCAAAATCCCCAATCTTAACTGGGACTCCCTTAGAGCAAGTGGCATAGACGGGGCAGAATTTGGTGCATCCAAGCGGGTTACTTGAATCGGTATGTGGGTAGTCCACCACAGGAAGGGTCATACTGGACCTCGTATTGGCTAATGAGCCTGGACAGTTGATTGACATTTCAGGGGGACAGCATTGTGGAATCATTTTGGAAACTCCTTCAGTTTTAAGATTGCTAAGAACATGGATAAATCAGGACCTTTTGAGAAGCTATGGAATTGGAGTAAGGCAAGTTATGTCAGTATCAGGCAGGAGCTAGGGAGTGTTAATTGGGAGGAGTAGCTATCAGGCAAATCCACAATTTGTATGTGGCAATTGTTTATTAAATCCTGATTGCAATATCACCTGGCGAACGTCCTCTCGACTGTTCGAATTTCAATCTATTTTATTTGAACAGATATTTCGAAGTCGCTGTATACCAGAGAACAGAAAGAGATAATGGATGATTGTGACCTGTGTCCTTCACTGAATCAGCTTGTCTCTACAGCACCTAATATTTTTATTGTGGGTCAGAGCACCACATAAATAATAGAGCACAGACGGAAGCCATTCAGTCCTTCGTACATCCACGAGCTCTCCAACTCTCTCTGAAAGCAGAGAGAGCTATTGGAGATACAGAGAGAGAGAGAGAGAGAGAGAGAGAGAGAGAGAGAGAGAGAGAGAGAGAATGAAATAGAGAGAAAGAATGTGAAGGGAGAGAAACTGAGAGGACAGAAAACGGATTGACAGAGTGAGTGAGATATGAAGGGGTGTGAAACGGAGATGAAATTAGATAGATCAGGAGTCAACATGAGGAGAAATAGACAGAAGATGGAAGATTTATTTAAAAATTCCCCTGAACCGCAAGGCCTTTGTCTGAGAGCCATACGTTGTGAGCACCATGCTGATATTGGTTGTGATCCCGGAACACTTATTTCCTATAATATCACAGAGTTGAGTGGCTGACCGCTAAACAGAATACAATAGACCAATTGACCGACTCCAGAGAGATGGTGGATTAATTTAAATACACTGTGCCAACAATAACAGGAACTGATAACCCCCTGAGATGCTGTCCGAGAGACTTGGCCAGAGAATCTCAGTGAGGGGGATCACTGTCAGAGGGCAAATCATCATCTCAGCTGTGGGTCAAGTAATGACTGAAAAGGTTTGCACCCCACTTCCATGGTTGAGTAATCCACATTTCACTTCATATAGCTCGGTATCATGAGGGTATTTGAACAATCTTATCTCTTTGTACATTTCATATTTTGCTTTGTCGAGAAAATCATTTTGACCCTGTATTTTGTGTTGAATAAACGCATTTCATTTCTGGGGACGAAAGGACCTGTTCTGATGGGACAGCTTTTATCGGATCGATGCTGGGACCAGAGTCTGAATGAATCACTTAACTAGGGCGGTAGACAGGGATGTAAATGGAATATGAGTGGGGGAACGGGAATCAGTTATAGGGGTAATTAGAAACCTGAATTAAAAGAGGAGGCACGAGTGCAGAATGCAGGAT
Organism: Chiloscyllium punctatum; assembly: GCF_047496795.1. NCBI lineage: Eukaryota > Metazoa > Chordata > Chondrichthyes > Orectolobiformes > Hemiscylliidae > Chiloscyllium > Chiloscyllium punctatum. The sequence goes on from NC_092772.1 coordinate 41,266,537, forward strand.
GGATTATTAAAATCTCCGTCACAGACATAAATAGGATAGATTATCTAGAAATGATTAACAAACAAACTTCAAGCACACTGGAATACGAATGACAATGAGAGGAGAGATGGTTAATACAGGACTGACAGCGTTATATCTGAATGCATGCAGTATGAGGAATAGGGTAAATGAATTCGTGACCCAGATCGAAATTGGCAGGTATGGCGTGATGGGCATCACGGAGACATGACTGCAAGGGGATCAACATTGGGAGCTAAATATTCAAGGATATGCACCCTATCCAAAAGATACTCTGGTGTGCTCACGAAGTGGGGTTGCCTTATCATTAAGAAATGAAACTAAATCAATAGCAAGAAATAACATAGGGTCAGATGGTGTAGCATCTGCATGGGTAAAATTGAGGAAGCACAATGTTAAAGCAACCACAGTTGGAATCTTATACAGGCTTCCAAACAATAGTGAGGATATATCAGGAGATAGAAAAGATGTGTAGGAAAAGCAAGGTTACAGTGATCATGGGCGATGTCAATATTCAGGGGAACTGGGAAAATCAGATTGGTAGTGGATTGTAAGAAAAGAAATTCATGAAATGTCTACAAGATTTGTTTTTTGAGTAGCTTGTGGTGCAATCCACGAGGGAACAGACAATACCGGATTTAATGTTGTGCAAAGAGGCAGACTAGATAAGGGATCTTAAATTGAAGCAAGCCGTCGGAAGCAGCGACCATAGCATGGTTGAATTTATACTACAATTTGAGAGGCAGAAGATAGAATCAGAGGCAACAGTACTTCAGCAGAATAAAGGCAACTGCATTGGCATAAAGGAGAAGTTGGGTAGAATTGACTGGGAGAATAGCCTTGCAGAAAAGTCAGTAGAACAGCAATGGCAGGAGGCTCTAAGAGTAATTTAGGAGACACAGCTTACATACATTGCAAGGACAAAGAGGCATGGTACAGGGAGGATGAGGCAACCATGGCTGACGAGGGAAGTCAGGGATAGTATCAAAGCAAAGGAGAGAAGTATATAATGTGGTGAAGGGCAGTGTGAAACGAAAGTATTAGGAAGCTTATAAAGACCAACAGAGGGCAATCAAAAATGTTTCAGGAGGAGAAAATTAAATAAGGAGGGAAGCTAGCCACTTCGAGATATAAAGTACAAAAGAGAGGCAAAAGCAGATATTGGAAATGATGCCAGAGAGGTCGTGGTGGGGAACAAAGGAATGGCTGAAGAACTTTGCGTCAGTCTTCACATTGGAAGACACGATTACTTTCCCAAAAAAAAATTAACAGAGTGAGGAGAAGAACGGAGTATGGTGGTCATCACCAAAGAGAACAGGATAGAAAACTGAACAGCCAGAATGCAGATAAATCAACTGGACCAGATGGACTACACCCAAGCCTTGTAAGGGAGATAGCTGAAGGTGTAGCGCAAGCGTTAGTTGTGATCTTTCAGGAATGACTAGAATCAGGAAAGGGCAAAGCGAACTGGAAAATCTCTAACGTGACACCCCGTTTAACAAGGGAGTAAGGCAGAAGACAGAAAATTACAGACTGATTAACCTAACCTCAGTTGTGCGTAAGATTCTGAAATGCATCATGAAGGATGCGATTTCTGAATACTTGGATGTAGATGGTAAAATTGGGCAGAGTTAGCATGGTTTCATCAAGGGGCGGTCATGCCTGACAAACATACTAGAATGTTTTCAGTAGTACTGAGCAGATTAGGAGAGCCAATCCATATTATCTTCGTGCACCTCAAGACGGCCATTAACAAATTGCTACACTGGAGGTTATTGAGAAAGGCGACCCATGGTGTCAGAGGCAACGTGCGAGTATCGGTTGAAGCTAGCAGAAAGTAAGGGTAAAATGTGCGATCTCACGAAGTCAGTCAGTGACAAGCATTGTTCCACAAGACTCAGTGTTGGGAGCACCAAATTTCACATTATACAGCTAACGATCTAAATGAAGGAACTGAGGGCACTTTAGCTAATTTTTAGTATTAGAATCACTGGAGCGTGGAAACAGGCCTTTTGGCAAAATAAGTCCTACACCAACCCTCCGAAGAGTAATCCAAGCAGACCTATTTTCTGCTGACTAATAACGTAATATCTGGGCAATTTAGCACACCCATTTCACCTAATCTGCACATGTTTGGACTGCAGCAGGAATCCAGAACACGCGCAGGCAACCCATGCAGATATGGAGAGAATGTGCAAATTCCAAACTGGCAGTCACCCGAAGTGGCAATCGAACCTGGGTCCCTGGCACTGTACTAACCACTAAGCCACTGTGCCACCCACAGCCTGATGTACAGACAAAACAAAGATATGAAGAGGATCAGGTAGCATCGAAGAGGTGGAGAGCTTGCAGAAAGGTACTCCACCGATTCTCCTCAACTACCCAAGCCTCTGTACTTGAAGCACATCCTTCCTACCACAACAAGGATAGACCGCCATGGTCTTCAAATTCCACCCCACCAACATCCAGATACAAGTCATCATCCTCCACTATTTCTGTCACCTCCAGTCTGACTCCACCACTCCCTCATTAGGTCCATGCCCCGAACCCCATCAAACCATCATCCACTTCTGGCAACTCCACTTGCAATCCCAAATTGTGCAAAACGCGCCTACACCTCCCCCCTCACCTCCGTCCAAGGCCCAAAGGATCCTTCCACACCCCGTAGGCATTGTACTGTGTCCATTGTTCCCTGTCTCTAGTACATTGAGGAGACAGGATGTCAACTTTTGGAACGTTTCATGGAACATCTCTGGGACACACACACACACACACACACACACAGAGACTCACACACACACAATGACCCCACCTCCCTGTGGCCGAACACTTCAACTCTCCCTCCCACTTGGGACTGTCCAAAACACAGTATCAATGTCAATTTCACCAGTTTCCTCATCTCACCTCCCCCCACCTTATATCAGCCCTAACACTCCAACTTTGCATTTCCCTTTGAACAGTTAAATCTGTCCATCTTCTCTGACATTCACGATCACAATCCACCTTCGTCTAACTATCGCCTTCCACGCTACCATCCCCGCAGCCTTACCCTCTCCTATTTATCTTTCAGCCTCCTTCCGCCCACCCTGCTCAATCCTGACGAAGAGCTTATGCCTAACACTTTGCACCTCCTGCTCCTCGGATGTTGCCTAACTGGCTGTGTTTTTCTAGCACCACACGTTTGGACTGTGATCTCTTGCAACTGCAGTCCTCACCCTCACCTGCAGAAGGATGTGGTCAGTTTGGGAGATTGGGTAAAGAACTGGTCGATAGAGCACAGTGTGCGAAAGTGTGTGTTCGTGCTCTTTGGCAGAAAGACAAGAGACATGGACTATTTTCAATATTAAGAGTAAAATCAGAAGTCTGAAGTGCAAACAGTCTTTGGCGTTCTAATCCAGGAGTCTCTCAAGGTAGACTTGCAGGTTGTCAGTAGTAAGGAAGGCAAATACAATGATGCTATTCATTTCAAAAGGGTTTGACTATAAAAACAGGGATATGCTTCTGAGGCTGTATAAGGCTCTGGTCAGACTACGTTTGGAGTATTTTGTGCAGTTTTCGGCCCCGTCTCTCAGGAACGATGCACTGGCACTGGAGGATGTTCAGAGAAGATTCATAGGAACGGTTCCAGGAATGAAAAGGTTAACATATGTGGAATATTTGAGGACTCTAGGCCAATATTTGACGGAGTTTAGAATTTTCTGGGGCATCTAAGTGAAACCTACCAAATACTGAATGACGTGGACAGAGAGGATGTTCGAAAGATGTTTCTATTGATAGGAGAGACTAGGACTCGAGAGCCCAGCATACAGGGGAGACCTTTTAGAACAGAGATAAGGAGAAACTTCTTCAGCCAGAGAGTCGGGATCTGTGGAAGCTGTAGAGATCAGGTCATTAAATATATTTAAGACTGAGATAGGTTCTTGATTGTGAAGTGGATCAAGAGCTATCGGGAGAAAGCGGGAGAGTGATGTTGAGAAGCTGAACAGCTATGATCCAATGGCGGAGCAGTCTCAATGGGCTGAAAGGCCAAATTTCTGCTCCTATGTCTTCTGGTCTTATGGTTAATGTTGGCTGTCCTCATCCCTCACGAGAGATGTGTCCTGAATCTGACCTTATGATTTATGAAGTGGCACGTTCTAATACTGATGACTGGCAATATCATTATCTCTCCCTCAGTCGCAGCAGCTATTTCCTCCAATTCTCTCTGATTTCTGTTTCCACCTCAATGTCACAATCACACAGTAATTGAAGTCCAATAAATGATACATTAACATAGTTCATTGACAGCAATAACATTAACAGCATGACCCTCACTTGCCCCTTCTGATCCTCGAATAACAATCTGAATTGTATTTGTCAAGTACAATTCTCTGTTAACATATCCATGCAGTTTGCCTGTTATAATCCATGTTTTCTTAAGTACATTTTCTCATCAGATTATGGACTATAAAAGTTTACTCATCAATATAACCACTGATCAATAATTTCAGGCTAAAAGTTTCCATTTATAAATGGAGAAAATGGTTTATGTTCCAACAATCCTCTGTCATTACTCTCATATTCAAGACAGATTAAATGATTACACACAAACAATCTGCCATCTCCAACATCCCTTCTCCCAGTCACTCCCACATATTCCATGCTGAATGCGTAAATGTTAAACGTTATTTTGAATTTTAATAAAATTAATATTGAATGAAAGGCGTTAACTGGAGCTATTTGTTCACTGACATTGATTATTGTCCATCTCTGTGGATTCTAATTATCCTAGTGGAGAGTTTCCATCGTTAAACGATAAATGGGCTCAGTCAATGCATTACCCCATAGTGTGAGAGGGAGTATCACCGACAGCACTAATAGGGATCACAGCTCCAAAGGGAAGGGAGGAGAGATCAGAATCTGAGAACATCGCACTCGAATGTTCCAACAATAGATCAGAATCTGTGAACATTAGACTGGAATGTACCAACAATGGACAGGAGTTTATACTTGTGTCTTTATTTTCTTTCTCAACCTTGGATATCATTAGCATGGCGGATCCAGGAAATCCTTTGGATTATTCAGGGTGGTTACTATCCCATCCTCGCTATAGTTGGTGTTCCTCGTAAGTCATTCTCTTTGACTGTTAAACTGGGTTAAACTGAATGTCTGACATGATATGAAAATATTAGGAAATGGAAATCAATGTCTTTGGTTCTAATCAAATATCCCTTTCCTTATATTATATATAAAGCAAATTACTATTTACAAATTATGCACTGATATGTGAGAAGGAACCAGACTGTTCTCAAACTCCATAATCCTTTCCGCCCAGCACAAATTTACATTTCCATATCCTTCCCACCCACCAATCCTGTCCAATACCACCATTATGATATCCCAGTCGCCTCCTCAGCCCTCAGTGCAATTCCTGAATGAACCTTCATTTGTGCTTTTGTTAAATCCGATACAGCTGTTTCGTCAAGTCTGTTCAAATCACGTGCCAATTACAAAATAATTGCACTTGAGATATTTAACTTGTTTTCTGCACAGAATCTGCCAGATGTAAGACATTTTATAGTGCTCAAGTCAGAGACTCTTAACTTACTGCCATTGAATAATAATCCATTGATATCTCATGAAGGAAGTTGATATAATTAAAATGAACCCATTAACATTTGTGAGAAAAAGTCCATCTGCTTGCCTCATGTCCTTTTGAGAAGGCAGTGGTTCATCCTTGCCTGGTCAGGTCTCCGTGTGACTGCAATCCCACAGCAATGTAGTTTACTCTTTACTGTCCTGTTGAACAGCCGAACCAGCCACTCAGTTTTAGATTGGTATAACATGCTGGTCTGACCAGGGCTGCACACATCCCGTGAGGGAACAACAAAGGAAAGATAGCTCCTTCCTCTGCCTGTTTACCATATTCCGACAGCTCATTTCCATTGGGGTAGGGGACCATTCCTTGGTTTAGGTGTATTCCATATCTTTGAAGTTCTCCACAAGAGTGATGTTCATCTCCATCTCTGGTGTTGGCTTTATTGATGTTGATGTACAGACGTAAGGAACTTGTAAATTTCACGTCAGTCTCAGGGCACAGAGAAGGAATGGCTATTTCACACCACAGGAAAGAAATAGAGATGGAAAATTGAGGAAATTCAATTATTGTGATCATCTCTGAGAGTGTTGTTGAGGCAGTATTTAGGGTATTGTTGGCAGATTTTCTCTCCTTTATAAGGAATGATCTCCTCGTCACAGAGAGAGTGTGAAAGATTGTCAACAGACTAATCACAGGGATCATGGTACCATGAGGAGTGAGTGAAGATTAATCTGTAGCGCTTTGAGAGATAAGAGATGATTGCTTTGAAACTTGAGGGGAATGGACAATTAATCATTATGTTCTAAACAGACACTATGAACGAGATAAATTCCATAGCTTTTTTTTAACTCGGATTATAATTCTCGACAGTTTAAATCCCTCTGAGAACGTTTCCCCCACTTCAGCCCCACTCTCCATGTCGATTGACAGAGGCACGTTCAGGCTTTGCATACAGTCTCCCCACATTAATACTGTGTATTTGGTGTGTGATTCTGCACTGAACGTCATGTTATCCACAATCCCGACAGCAGCCACAATACCTTCACTCTAAAACAGTTAACTATTCCCTATTGCTTCTGCCCTTGATGGAGAACATGGGTCTGTCTTCTCGGAGGTGGAAGATGCCTCTTTGAGACATCGCACAAAATATTTGGCTTCTCTCTTCACTTCCAGGATACCATGTTAAAATAGCACACGTCCCACATGCAATGGGGCCATGAGGAACATCATGGAGCCGTCTCTGAGTGCAGTCTCTGCTCCATTGTTTTGTCACGTTTACACCCTCAATCACACCCTCCTATTCCTGGATAAGCCCTGGAGGAGATGAATGTTCTCGCCCTGGTCGCATGGAACAAGTTTAATGGTCTGATTGGACTTTGCACGTTCCTGTTTAGCAGTTAGATGCACTGACCAGACTGCTTCATTTCCTGTGAAACAGGCAGAAGGGTTAAATGGTTTGTCCCTCTTCTTGTTCATTCGTTTTGACGGACTGAATGACTCCCACATACCCATGTGCAACCACCTTGAGATGCAGAATGAGCTCCCCTTTGAACTGTGGAAATGTATAGTGTTTGGCCGTGCTCGTGCATGAATGTTCCCGACACTTTAACAGCTCAAGCCTGAATATTGTCTGGGTCTTGCTGCATATGGACACAGACTGGTTCAGAAGCTCACAGTGGACAAAATGTTCTGAAAATTGCCTGATCATCAGTGACCATCACAACTTCTGATCTTATGGTGGAGGAAAGGATTGATGCAGCAGCTGGATCTGTTTGTGTTAAGGAAGCACCCCTAAGGATCTCCCGAAGTGATGTCCTGGGACTGTAAAGATTGATGTTCACAAACTAAACATATCTTCCGTTGTGCTCTGGATGACCCCAACCAGAGGAGATATTGTGGCTGATGCCCACTAAATTTAATTTAGTCAGCGTTCCTTGATACCATCCTGAGCCAACTCCTGCCTTGATGTCTGGGTCTGTCTCTCCTAGTTGGGCTCTTGTGTTCACCTCTTTTGAATATGTCAATAGGTTATTGTGTCTGTTTGGGGAGTGTTTTCTTCTCACAGAGGGTAGTGAATGTCAGGAACTATCTGAACTAGAGAGTTCAGGGAGCTAGATCACTGAAAGTATTTACAGAGGAGGTAGATTGGTTTTTGCCTACTATCATTGAGTTGAAGGGTGTGAAGAATTGGGAATGGAATTGAGTTGATGCGGACAGTGGATCATCCATGATGGTATAAAATAGCACAGCAGGAAGACTGGCCGAATTACCTCATCCTGTTCCTTATGAGCTCATATCCTGTAACTGGAAAGTTAATGGTTGTAATTTTCCTGAATGTTGCAGTCAGAGAGAGCAAAGTATTTTGTATATCATCTCTGAGTGATGTCGGTGGGCTGTATTCACTGTGAATCTGGGTCCACTACATGGCCAACAAATGAAACACAAGTTGCAGAGATGAGGATCTCTGTAAAGACACCAGAGGCGTCTTTCGAACCCAGAGTGGATTTCCAAATAACATTTTCCAACCCACACCAAGCTGTGTGTGTCAGTCTGGAGGGATTGAATGATATCCTATGTAACTGGACCAGGTATTTGGAGCAAGTGGGCTCCATCTGCTCCTCTGCTGGGCAAAATAGGACATTGGAACATTTGAGTGAGGAGCAGGAGTGGGTTATTAGCCACTTTGCCACTGCTGTACCAGGCACTAAGTTCGTGGCTGATCTGGTTGTGGTCTTATGAGCACTTTTCTGTATGCACCATTTTCCTTCATCAATTCTCTGATCAATGCAAACACCTAGACATCACAAACATCTAGGAAAGGGAATTCCCACTTGTACAGCTCTTTCAGAATTTCTCATTCGTGTTCCAACCAATGTTACATGGTCACTGATTCCTTTTGCAGTCACACTCTCCACTGGTTACAACAAATTTCAAAGTTTCCTGATAAGGCCAATAATATTAATGTCAGCCTGGCTCATCTTCTCGAAAAATGTTACAAACACACAAACGTTCATCTGCATGCACACACGAACACACACATTTTAAGACAAAACAGAAAAAAAATGAAAACTTTCCAGAGTTTCATAATGGCTGAACTCGTAACAAACGGAAAGATGACAGAATGTCCTAAATGTTATTCTGTCCTCTGAAGATCTTCCGCTCACACAAGCTGCTGGTAATGGGCTATCTCCCCGGAACAGTTGGATTTGGTTCAATTCGCTTTGCGTCAGATAGTGGAAAGATGCCAAAGAAACTTTCATCAGGAAATCTCCACGATTGGTAAAGATGACGCAGGATTTTTTTCTCTTGTCAGGCGGAAGAAAATGAGAGAGAGAGAGAGAAAGAGGAGACTAGGCTGCTGCTTCTGAGGCAGGTAACATTTTTCTCCCACCCTGTGCTAAAATATGCAATAATGCCAACTGAACACCAAAAAGGACCGTGTGTGATTTCCTTGAACATTCTCTGGAATGGATGAAAAGGTGCTATATGCAAATGCATCATTACTGCTGTTGTACATTGTGCCTTTCCTTAGCAACAACAAAAAAACAAAATCCCAGTTGGATAATTTGATGGGATGTTTACATGGGTCTGCATAATTTAAGAAATCGTTTGATGTCTTCATTACATCTGCGTTAAAATCAATTTTATGACAGAGTGTGAAGCCACTCGTTGTGGTTCTGTTCCCTGAGCTGGGAATTTGTGTTGCAGACTTTCGTCCCCTGTCTAGTTGACATCTTCAGTGCTTGGGAGCCTCCTGTGAAGCGCTTCTGTGATTTTTCCTTCGGCATTTATAGTGATTTTACAATTCCCATGCAAGGACTGCACAAAACACTACATAGGACAAGCTGGAAAACAGCATTCATGAAGACCAACTAGCCACGAAACGACATGACCAGCTATCTTTAGTAGCCACACACACAGATGACAACCAACATGACTTCGACTGGGACAAAACTTCTATTATAGGACAAGCCAAACAGAGAACAGCCAGCGAATTCCTAGAGACATGGCACTCATCCACAGATTCAATCAATAAGCACATCGACCTGGACCCAATATACTGGCCACTGCAACGGACAGCTGGAACTGACAACCGGAAGTGGCAGATACAAATCACTATAAATGCAGGAGGAAACATCACAGAAACGCTTCACAGGAGGGTCCCAAGCAATAAGATGTCACCTAGACAGGGGACGAAACGTCTGCAACACAAATTCCCAGCTCGGCGAACAGAATCTCAACAATGAGCATCAGAGCTACAAATCTTCTCCCAAACTTTGAAGCCCTTCTGCTAATTTAAACTAGACACACAGAAAAATAATCACCTTGCCTCATAGTCGGTCAAAGTGTGAGCGACAAAGAACGACTAAATCCCACTTTTTACAGAAAACAATAATAGCTTATTCTTTAACTCCAAGAAAAAAAGAGAATATCGATTTTCCTGTGAATCTTCCTCTGTCGGTTTTCCTGGGTCTTTTCTTCGGTCTTCTGCTGCACAGATTTCATAAATACAGGTACCTTTCAGAGAGCGATTCTGCAGGCAGTCTGCATTTGTTAGTGCTCTTCCCTGCTCTGGCTAACTGTTCAAAATGCCCGATTCTATACCACAAAACATCAAATTGTCTCATTGGTTTTATATAATTAAAATTCAAATTCAATAATACTCAGCTCAGTTATTTGTTTCAGCCAAATGTTACTACTTTAACACTTTCCTGCACACTCTGTGCTTGTTATGTTCTTGCCAACTTTCACACTCTTTAAAAGGTAAAGTACCCCTTATGCATTCATAACAATCATAACAGTCAATTCATTATATTCTTAAAATGTATTCCGTAGTTTTAAACGCCCGAACAAGAGAAAATATGTATCCAGCTGATTTTTCTCAAAATCGTGTATGGTTCAAAAAGATTTCGCATCCAATACCTAAATTGATAGGTCTTCATATCCCAGGAACGTGTGTACAGGGAGGAGGATAGGCATGTTTCGGGGACATTCCTGATGAAGGGCTGTTGTCGAAACATTGACTTTCCTGCTCCTCTGATGCTGCCTGACCTGCTGTGCGTTTCCAGTGCGGCACTTTTCGACTCTGACCTCCAGCATCTGCAGTCTCGCTGTCCCAGGTGCAGCAAAACATTGCTATGACTAAACCCGATACCCTTTCCCAGAAACAACATCATTTCAAACTATTTGCTACTTCTGCATATTAACTTCATGGATAGGAGCCGCTGTTAACCATTCGGCTGCACCATTCAGAATGCTCATGTCTGATCCGAGTGTGTCTGACCATCCGACTCCAGTCTGTTCCCAATAAACATTGACTCTCCTGTCCAGCAATGATCACTCCAGCTCAGCCTTGAATATCGTCAATAATCGCGTCTTTACTGCTCTCTGAGGAAAAGGGCACCACAGATAGCACAACACTAAAGGGAAAGGAACGTCCTTATTTCATTGCAGGACCCGCTATTTTAAAACTGTGTTAAACTAACATCAAATTGTCACCTTTTTTGAAACATATTGACAGAGTAATTAGGAATAGACATAGACTATACAGCCCTCTAAATGTGTCCAACATTACCACTGACTCATTCTCTACTCCTGTCCCAAGAAGAGAATACCAGATAGCATAACACCACACGAGCATTTAATAAAAGGAGCAGAATTAGGTCATTCGGCCCATCGAGTCTGACTGTCATTTAATAATGGCTGAGAGGTTTCTCAACATCATTCTCCTGACTTCTCTCTGTACTCCTTGGTACCCTAATTCATCAAAAACCTATCTATCTCTGGCTTATAGACACAAGTGTCTGTGTTTCTTTGTGTCTGTCTGTGTGCTGTCTGTTCATGTGTTTGTGTGTATGTGTATTTGTGTACATATATTTGTTCTTCCGTGTATTAGCCTCTGCATTTTATCTGTTTCAGTCTGCATGTGTGTGACAGTGTATGTCTCTGTATGCCTCTACATGTCTGCGGGTCCGTCTCAGTGCATGTGCTGTGAGTGTTAGGCTATTGGGGTGTTTACATATGTCTTTAAGTATTTCTGTGTCTGCATCTTTCTGCAATGGGAAATTTGTTGTTTTTGGAGGGAAAGTAGTAGCAGAACAGAAAAAGCGGTTAAATTGAGTATTGCCCTCCACAGAACATTGTTTCTTATTCAGTTGGTTGGATGTTGATATTACGGAATCTCCATTCTATTCACTCAGTCCCCTCCGACTCATGCTAGAGTCCTCCCAACATGGCGGGGACAGCGGGGGAAGGGAACGGATATTGGACACGCCACCACCCGGCTTGGCCCTTTTTGTCTTGTTCCAGGCTTTTTATCCTGGAATGGGAGAAAGGGAAGCGGGGAATGAGCTGTTCGTACTGTTGTAGGTGGTGGTGGGGGAGAGGTTTGCTGAATGGTGAGGTGTCTGGAGGGATTCAGACAACAGTGCAGAATCCATAAGGTGTTATTGGTGTGGGGGTATTGCATAGGTGACAGAAAAAATGATGGAAGGAAGGTGCTGAATTCAATAGTGAGAATGGTTGTACATGAAATTTATTTGGAGATAGAGCGTGAGCCTTGTTCAGAGGTAGGTGCTATAACAGATGTACAGTGAGTGTGAGGGAGCAGAGAGAATACGGTGACACTTATCCTGGCAGAACGAGGATACAGAATGTGCTGTATTGCTGGACATTTCTTCAGATCATCTCAGCATCGAGGTGAGCCTCAATGAACGTCTTCTCTAAGTCTGTCACTAATAATGTCACCGACCCTGTCCCTCAGATCCCACAGAATCGGTTTGGGAGGACCTTAGCAATGAGAAACAAGCATTGGTGTGTTCTGCCGTGCAAAATTAATGTGCAAATTCTGTATATCTTATGCTGTGGAAAATTGGTATTGTTGGTGCTGCAGTAATACTGAATTATCTCACGTTACATCTCAACTGCGTAAACTAAGTGACTGCTAATGCTGTGAAAAATAAATTCCAAAAGTGTGTATCAGGCAGCTGGAAGTGTATGTTGTTATCCAAACTAGAGACAAGGTTTGTTTGGATTTGGTGATGTGTGCTCTGAAGGATTAAATAATAATCTTGTTCTGACGAAAAATGACATTAATATGTTGCATTTTACACGGCATCTGCATATAATATCGAATGTTGTACATGAAGGTCAAACATAAGCGAAGCCTGGAGTCTGGAGGCTCAAGTTCACTCCAGTGAATTGGGAAAGTACAATATAGCATTCAGTGGGAGACAAGCAATGTTTGTCAGAGTCATAGAGTCCTAAAGCACAGAGGCAGACCCTTTGTTCCAAACCGGTCTATTCCGACCAAAATGTGCATTCGCACTAACCCCATCTCCCTGCCATTGCCCCGTTTCCATCTAATCCTTTTCTATCCGTGTATTTGTCCAAATTCCTTTTAAATGTTGTTAATGTAAACCCCTCAACCACTGGCTGTTCATTCCATATGTGCACCAGCCTCTGTGTAAAAAAAAGTTCCCCTCAGGTTCCCTTTAATTCTTTCCCCTCTGACATTAAACTGATGCCCTTTAGTCTATGATTCACAACACTGGGAAAAAAAGATTGAGTGCATTCTCCCTATCTATGTCTCTCATGATCTTATATTCTTCTGTAATATATCATCTCTGTCTTGTACACTCTAAAGAAAAATTATCGAGTGTGTCCTACACTCCCTATAACTCAACTATTGACTACTGGCGATATCCTTGTGAATTTCTTCTGCACTCTTTCCAATTTCATCACATCCTTCATGGAGCAAATTGAACAAAACCGAACACAGTGTTCCAAGCGCAGCCTCACCAACATCCTGTATAACTGCAACGTAACTCCCCAACTTCGATGTTCAATTCCCTGACTAATGAGCGCCAGTGTGCCAAAATCATTCCTCACTGTAGTCTACCTGTGACTCTACTTTGAGAGAACTGTGCACCTGAATTCCAAGGACCCTCTGTTCCACTGCACTCCTTAAGGCCCAACCATTCACCATGAAACTCTTACATTGATTTGATTTTCCAAAATGCAAGACCTCACATTAATCTATTGTAAACTCTATTTGCCATTTCATGACCCACTACCCCAGCTTATCAAGGTCCGGCTGCAATTTCTGATAACCTTCCTCACTGTCCACGATATCGCTTATTTTATTGACATCAGCAAAATTACTAATCATGCCTTTTACATTCTCAACAAAATCATTGATAGAGGTAACAGCAATGTTCCCAGCACAGAACCCTGAGGCACTCCACTTGTCACAGGCCTCAGTCCGACAAGCATCCTTCCACTATTACACTCTGCTATCTCACATCAAACCAATTGTGTGTTCAGTTTTCCAGCTCCCTTTGGATTCCACCTGATCGAACATTTCAGAGCAGCCTGTCATGTGGAACCTTGGGGCAACACGGTGGCTGAGTGGTTAGCACTGCTGCCTCACAGCGCTAGGGACCTGCATTCAATTCCCGCCTCAGGCAACTGACTGTTTGGAGTTTGATCATTCTCCTGTGTCTGTGTGGATTTCCTGCGGGTGTTCCGGTTTCCTCCCACAGTCCAGAGATGTGCAGGTTACGTGAATTGGTCTTGCTAAATTGCCCGTAGTGTTAGGTGCATTAGTCAGGGTGGGTTGCACTTCAGCGGGGTCGTGTGGGTTCCCACACTGTAGGGAATCTAACCTAATTTAAAGGCCTTTCTGAAATCTATGTAGACTACGTTTGTCACCCTACCCTCGTCTACATTCCTGGTCATTTCATCAAAGAACTCTAAAAATTAGTAATTTGAGATCTTCCAAGCACAAAGCCATGCAGACTGCTCCGTGTTTTTCCAAATGTATGTGTATCTTATCTCAGAGCCTTCTCAATTAACATACCTATCACAGTTGTGAAGCTAATTGGTTTATAGTTCCCATGTTCTTCGTTGCAGCTCTTCTTGAATAAGGGCACAACATTCGCTTCCCACCAGCCTTCGGTGACTTCATCTGTGGCTAACGATGATGCAAAATTATCAGCCAGGGCTCCCGCAATTTCTTCTCTCTTTGATTGATGTGTTCTTGGATATATCTGGTCAGGGCCAGGAGATCTATGGAAATATTGCATAGTCTGAAAAATACGTCTTTTTCTAAGGTACAATTACCAAAAAAAGCCGAAGTGACTTAATGATGGTTAACATAACATTTTAAAAATTATATTAATCATAGGAAGTGACTTCATAAGAATTTCAGACATTGTCAAAACGTGAGAATAATCAGAAAGTTGTCAGTGTGGAGTTTCCAATGCTCCCCCTGTCTCCGTTGGTTTCCTCTGGGTGCTCCAGTTTCCTCCCACAATCCAAAGATCTGCAGGTTAGGTGAATTGGCCATGCTAAATTGCTCCATAGTGTTCAGGGATGTGTACATTAGGTGCATTAGTCTGGTGTAAACGTAGAATCGTATGGAAATGGGTCCGTGTGGGTTACTCTTCGAAGGGGCAGTGTGGAACTGCTGGGCCCAAGGGCCTTTTTCACAATGTTAGAGCACAAAATCTGCAGAAATCTACAATCTGTATTTCAAATAAAACAAAATAAAGCAAGGTCAAATAGGAAATTGTGTAATAGGGAGCGGAGACTATATTGCTCCATTATCAAGGTCGTCCGTGAACCTGTAGCTGGATTGCGCATTTTATAGTCTGACAAACCAGATGTACTTCACAACAAAATATTGGCAACAAATCACAATTAATAACTGTGCTGTTGATGACTGTGTTTTATTTTCCTACACTTTGTGAAGAGGCCAGAAGCCATTGTAGATAAATGGAAGGAAATAAACGTGTTCCAAGAATTGTAGATAAATGGAATGGATCTGAGCATCTGCAACGGGAGACGAGACAGTGTGGATAACTGCAGACCAATTAACTTGACATCTGTAAGAAAACCATTGGAATCTACTACATACCACGTTATGTTCGATATTTAGAAATTAACAGTAACATTTGAGAGTATCAGCATGTGTTTCTGACAGAGAAATCATACTTGACAAACTTCAGAATTATTTCTTACAGCACAGATAATGGGGAACAAGTAGAATCGGCATATTTGGATTTTCAGAAGGCTTTCTGGAACTGAGTTTGTAAACAAATTCATGTGAAAGCATTTTGAGGAATATCTGTCAGTGGAAAGTTAAAGTTATGTTCGCTTTCATTTTAGGGAATCAGAATCTAGATGGAAGGACATGTTGAAGCAGCTTCACAGCGTGTTGGTTAGACTGTATTTGGAGGCTTGTGTGCAGTGTTTTTGGCTCAATCTGAGAAAGATTATACTGACCGCAGAGGAAGTGCAATGGACATTCTCCCTCAGATAGCGAGATTGAGAGGTGACTGCAGTGAAATTTAGAAAATTCACTGAACATATGACAAGTTGGAAATAAACAAACTGTTTCTCTGGCTGGCTAATCTACGTTTACGGCCAATAATGGCAGGATAAGGGGCAGGCCATTTAAAATAGAAAGAAGAAGCAAATCCATCACTTGAAGGAACTGACTAACATAGGGGCATGAAAACATGCTGGCAGGGTAAGATTAGGGAGAATTCCCAGGTATTCTGCAGGGCTATGAAGCGGCAGAGTGGCTCAGTGGTTAGCACTGCTGCCTCACAGCACCAGGGTCCCAGGTTCAATTCAAACTCTGGACAACTGTCTGTGTGAAGATTGCCAGTTCTCCCTGTGTCTGCATGTGTTTCCTCCCACAGTCCAAAAATGTGCAGTTCAGGTGAATTGGCAATGGTACATTGCCCATAGTGTTAGGTGCAATCGTCAGAGGGAAATGGGTCTGGGTGGGCTCCTCTAAGTGGACTGGTTGAGCCGAAGGGCCTGTTTCCTAACTGTAGGGAATCTAATCTTATAAAAAGGGAACAATTCGCACTCATCAATGACTTGCCAAATTGCATCCAAATCAACTTAGTGTTAGCATACAGAGCATGGTGTTAGCAGGCTGTTTGTGTAACTGTAGATTGATATCCAAAGTGCAACACAGGGATCGGTGCTGTGGCCTTGTTACTGGTAATTCGGATGTGTCAATGTTGGACTGGGGCAGACAAAGTTAAAAGTCAGATAACACTAGATGATAGTTGTTGTGTTTCTGTTCGTTGAGCTGGGAATTTGTGTTGAAGACGTTTCGTCCCCTGTCCAGGTGACATCCTCAGTGCTTGGGAGCCAGCTGTGAAGCGCTTCGGTGATGTTTCCACCGGCATTTATAGTGGTGTGTCTCTGCCACTTCCGGTTGTCAGTTCCAGCTGTCCGTTGCAGTGGTCGGTATATTGGATCCAGGTCGATGTGCTTATTGATTGATTGAGTGCCAAGCGGCTAGGAATTCCCTGACTGTTCTCTGTTTGTCTTGTCATATAATAGTAGTGTTGTCCCAGTCGAATTCATGTTGCTGGTCATCTGCGTGTGTGGCTACTAAGGATAGCTGGTCGTGTCGTTTCGTGGCTAGTTGGTGTTCATGAGTACGGATTGTTAGCTGTCTTCCTGTTTGTTCTATGTAGTGTTTTGTGCAGTCCTTGCATGGGTTTTTGTACACTACGTTTGTTTTGCTCTTGCTGGGTATCGGGTCCTTCGTCCTGGTGAGTTGTTGTCTGAGAGTGGCTGTTGGTTTGAGTGTTGTTATGAGTCATAGTGGTCGCAGTAGTCTGGCTGTCAGTTCTGAAATGCTCTGGATGTATGGTAGTGTGGCTAGTATTTTGGGTTGCGGCATGTCCTCGTTCCGTTTTCTTTCCATGAGGCAGCTGTTGATGAAATTGCACGGGTATCCGTTTTTGGCGAATACATTGTAGAGGTGTTCTTCTCCTCTTTTTGCAGTTCTGGTGTACTGCAGTGTGTTGTGGCCCTTTTGAACAGTGTCTGGATGCAACTTCTTTTGTGTGTGTTGGGGTGGTTGCTTTCGTAGTTCAGGACTTGGTCTCTGTGTGTGTCTTTCCTGTAAACCTTTGTGGTGAATTCTCCATTCGGTGTTCTCTGTACCATCACGTCTAGGAATGGGAGTTGGTTGTCCTTTTCTTCCTGTCTAGTGAATCGGATTCCTGTGAGTGTGGCGTTGATGATCTGGTGTGAGTTCTCTATTTCCATGTTTTTAATGATTACAAAGGTGTCATCCACATATCTGACCCAGAGTTTGGGTTGAATTTGCGGTAAGACCGTTTGATCTAATCTTTGCATTACCGCTTCTGCTATGAATCCAGAGATGTGTGAGTCCATGGGTGTGCCGTTGATTTGTTTATATATTTGGTTGTGGAATGTGAAGTGTGTTGTGAGGTACAGGTCCAGTAGTTTAAGTATGCCGTCTTTGTTGATAGAACAAAGGATGAAACCTGAAAGCAATAACAGACCCAGATTCTATGGACTACCGAAAGTGCACAAACCTGACATCCCACTCAGACCCATAGTATGACTATCAGGGACACCATCATACAAACTGGATAAAGAACTACAGCAGAAACTGAAACACCTGGTCAGCGGATCCAGACAGTCTGTACAATCAACACAGCAATTCTTGGACTTCATCAGAAATATACATATAGACAAGGAAGAAACTATGGTCTCATTCGATGTAACGGCACTGTTCACCTCTATCGACAAAACCCTAGCCAGAGAAACAATAGCCAATCTGCTGGACATACAGAACAGACAACAAGACGGGGAACCTATCAACAAAGACGGCATACTCAAACTACCGGACCTGTGCCTCACAACACACTTCACATTCAACAACCAAATATATGAACAAATCAATACCACACCCATGGGCTCACCCATCTCTGGACTCAAAGCAGAAGCGGTAATGCAAAGATTAGAACAGTCTTACAGCAAATTCAACCCAAACTCTGGGTCAGATATGTGGATGACACCTTTGTAATCATTAAAAACACAGAAATAGAGAACACACACCGGATCATCAACGCCACACTCACAGGAATCCGATTCACTAGAGAGGAAGAAAAGGACAACCAACTCCCATTCCTGGACGTGATGGTACAGAGAACACCGAATGGAGAATTCACCACAAAGGTTTACAGGAAAGACACACACAGAGACCAAGTCCTGAACTACGAAAGCAACCACCCCAACACACACAAAAGAAGTTGCATCAAGACACTGTTCAAAAGGGCCACAACACGCTACAGTACACCAGAACTGCAAAAAGAGAAAGGAGAACACCGATTCAATGTACTCACCAAAAACGGATACCCATGCAATTTCACCAACAGATGCCTAAGGGAAAAAAAACGGAATGAGGACATGCCATACCCAAAGGACGAGCTGCACTACCATAAATGAAGAGCATTTCGGAACTGACAGCCAGACTTCTGCGACCACTAGGACTCATAACAACACTCAAACCAACAGCCACTCTCAGACAACAACTCACCAGGACGAAGGACCCGATACCCAGCATGAACAAAACCAATGTAGTGTACAAAACTCCATGCAAGGACTGCACAAAACACTACATAGGACAAACAGGAAGACAGCTAACGATCCGCATCCATGAACGCCAAATAGCCACGAAACGACACGACCAGCTATCCTTAGTAGCCACACACGCAGATGACAATCAACATGAATTCGACTGGGACAACACTACTATTATAGAACAAGCCAAACAGAAAACAGCCAGGGAATTCCTAGAGACATGGCACTCATCCACAGATTCAATCAATAAGCACATTGACCTGGACCCAATATAACAGCCACTGCAGCGGACAGCTGGAACTGACAACCAGAAGCGGCAGAGACAAACCACTATAAATGCCGGAGGAAAGATCACAGAAGCGCTTCACAGGAGACTCCCAAGCACTGAGGATGTCACCTAGAGAGGGGACGAAGCGCCTGCAACACAAATTCCCAGCTCGGAGAACAGAACCACAACAACGAGCACCCGAGCTACAAATCTTCTCCCAAACTTTGAACAAGATTATACTCAAACAAGTTTATTTCGCTGCAGCAGCTTTCAAATGGCATCATCACCTGATGAAGAAGCAGCGCATCGAAAGCTAGTGCCTCTGAATAAACTGTTTGACTATAACATGGTGTGATTTTGTCACCTTATAAACAATTAGCCAGTTGGTTGCAAATGAGGAGGAAGGTCTGAATTTACAGGAAGATGTAAATGGAACAGTCAGATGGGCAGATCAATGACAGATGGATCGTAACCCTAATAAAGGCGATGATTAAATGTAATATTAAATGAATGGCACACTAGGAAGGTGATCGGGTGCTTCTCCACACATCCCGGAATGGGTATGGACAGGGGAACACAAAAGTTGATAAAGCATAGCGAATGTAAACATGGCCTTTTTTCATCCAGGCATAGATTATAAGAGCTGTGCAGAACGTTAGTTAATCCAAGATGGAATAATTTACGTAGTTCTGGGATCCACGTTACAGGAAGATTGTGATTGGACTGAAGGGGCTACAGAGGAGATTCACCAGGATGTTCCCGGGATGGACCATATGAGCTATGGAGAGAGACTGGATAAGCCCAGGTTGCTTAATTTGGAGCAGAGAAGGCTGAGGGGGAGGTGATTCAGGAGGATAAGATTACGAGGGGCATGGAGAGCGTGGATAGACAGCAGTTGTTCCTTTTCGTCAAAGGGCCAAGAACAGGTCAGCGCACTTTTTAAGTGGAGGGTTTGAGGTTTAGAGAGAATTTGAGGATTGTTTTTAACCCAGCTGGTGGTGGGTCCTGGGATGTACTTCCTGAGAGGGGAATTGTCACGGGTAACCTAACAACCGTGAAAAAATGATTCAAGGTTGCACACTTGAAATGCCATAACATTCCCAGTTACGGGTCGTGGTTCAGAAAGTGGCACTAATGTCGACCGTACTGTATTCGTGACAGCACAGAGTCTATGCTACTCTGATTGTATGGCTGTGGAATGTCAGTCATTCAGCACCTGAAGCCGCAATTGATGAGTTTCTGAAGAGTATATTAACAAGAGTTATAAAAGTGAATTTATAATTGGTTCTAAAAACATGTACATGGCAAAATTAAGGGAAAAACGGTGCAGTTTCCTGACAGGCGGAAGGCAGAGAATTGAGGACAGGGTAATGGCAGAACAATGAAGCAAATATTTCAGTTTTGTCTTCCCAGAAGAAATCAAATAAAAAAAAACAACAATCTTCCCAGCAATACTAGGAAACTTTAATCTTGTGAGAAAGAAAGGAAATAAAATGGAATTGGCAACTAAACAGATTTAGAGGAAGTATTGGAACCAAAAGTAATGGGCAGAGACAAAGTCAATAGAGATTTATGAAAAGGGAATCATATTTGAGAAACTGACTGAGCAAAATTATGAGGAAGCAATCAATACAATATGACTGGATTTTTAGGAAAATAGGTGATAAAGCTCCAAGCCTACCATACAAATTCAAATCTTATGGGACTGGGGTTAGTATGTGGACATAATTTAGAATGGGAGAGCTGACATGACACAGCAAATAAGAATAAAACAATGTGTTTTCCAGTGGAAAGCTTGGAGTATAGCAGGAATCGGAGCTTGGGTCCCAGCTATTCCCAATAAACACCAAACTTATGGGAATCAAATGCAATATTCCCCATTCTGCAGATGGCACTAAATGACGATGTCGGATTGTGAGTCGTTGAGCAGGATGTAAAAAAGCTCCAAGATTGAGACAAGTGAAGTGAATAGACAAATATGTGACAAATGGAGAGCAATGAGGGTAGATGTGCCGTCGTGCCCTTTGGTGGGAAAACAGGACGGCAACCTACAATTTGAAAAGGGATTGGTTGAAAAAATATTGATTTATAAAGAAAATTATGCTGCATTTTTGTTTCGTTCTGCGCAGACCTCCGAGGTCTATGCAAAGCAGTGCATTCTGAAGCAAGCAGACAATACTGGGAATGGCTTCGCCAACGCTGACCAGTGATAAATAGAGCCACCAAGTGGCGAGCTGTAACATTGAAAAGGATTTGGATCTCCCTCCACACCATTCACTGAAAGCATTATTGCAGGAAGAGAAAGCAGTTAGAATGATAAATGATGCATTGACCTTCATTCCAGGGGGATTTGAGTTCAGGAGTAAGGGTGTCTTACTACAGCTATACACGGCTTTGATGAGACCCCATCTTGAACATTGTGCCGTATTGTGTGCAGTTTTGGTCTCCTTACTTAATACAAGACAAACCTGACATTGAGGGAGAGCAGCGAACGATGACCTGACTGATCTCTGGGATGACTGGCTTGGTGTGGGAGCAGAGTTTTGGGCGACTGGGCCTGTGTTCAATGGGCTTTAGGAAAAGGAGTGGTGATCTCAGTGAGATATATAAAACTCTGACAGGGTGAGACAGATTGGAAGCAGGGATAGTAATTCCCCTGACTGGGATGTCTAAAACAAGGGAAGACAGTATTAGATACAGGCAGGTCAGTCTGCATTGAGATGCGAATAAATGTCTGTACTCAGAGACTGGCGAACCTGGGGAGCACTCTCCCAGATCAGGCTGTGGAAACCAGGACATTAAATATAAATAAGGATTTATCGACGCTAAAAGGATCAGCCCTGTACCTTTCACGATGCTCTTCACCAGATGTTTTCGGGGCTGACTGACCACGTGATGTTTCCGTGGAATTCCAGTTCTCCCCAAAATTCTCCCCCAGTTTGAGATGATGTTTCTTCGAAATGTAGCGTATAATTCACAGTGTGAAGCTCAGTTTCAAGGCTTGCACAGGGATGCATCCCTGTTTCAGCTGAACACACTTAGTGTGCATTTTGCAGGTAGAGGATCACGAGCTTGGGGTTTGCTGTTCAGCTAATGTTGGAGATGAAATCTCGAACAGTGAACAGGAACTTGTTTTTTTTAAGAAAAGCACAAATTCATAAATGGTATGGCAGCCAAACCATGATTAATAGGCACGTGCCATCACAGAACGGCATGTATATTGATTGGAGGAGCAAAATTGATGGACAACATGGACGACAACAGTTCTTATTATATATTTCACGATGTTTAAGCATAGTAAGGGATACGAACACTGTGTGAGGAAAACTGCACTGAGGACATTTTCTCCATTAGCGAGAATGGGAAAGGCTCACTGTGTTGAATGGCCTACTCCTTTTCTGATGTTTCTGTGCAGTCTGTGCGAAAGTTCTGTAAATGTTGTCATTAGCTCTTACATGTTCGGAAGGAAATCTCTTCAGGGTCGACGGGACTGTGTCTCCCGTTCGCTTTTCCGTTACCGAGTCCAGTGCTGGGCATTGGGTATGGTTTTACCCTTGAAGTACTCGAAGCAGTTTGATACAATTGAATGTTTTGCTTGGCCGTTTCAGAGACCATTGAAGAGTTTATCACATGTCTGTGTGTCTGGAGTCACTTTTAGTCCAGATCAGGAAAGCCGGGAGATTCACTTCCTGAAAGTACATTGTGGAAAGAAATAGATGCTTACAATCGACAATGGCTTAAGGGTCACCATTACTGACACCAGATTTTAGATATTTATATGTTATTAATTGTTCTTAACTTCCACCAGCTGCCACAGCATTAGCCTGGTCTGGATTAGTAATCCAGTGACATTTCCACAACTACATCATTTCCACATTGGGACCTATCAGAAACTGCACTGAGCAGATTATTTCTGTGCTGCTTGACAACTCTGCCAGAAAGAACTCCCACCAATTTGAGTATCTAGATGGGACTGAGAGCGTGGTAATTTGTCAGATTGTAATTATTCTCCTTTTAGCAGACTGGACATACTTGCGTAATTTTCCACATTGCCAGGGAGATGTCAGAGTTGGAGCTGGAATGAAACAGCTTCCCCAGGGACACGGCTTGTTGTGCAGCACAAGTCTTCAGTCCTTTTGCAGGAATGGAGTCAGGACCCATTGCCTTTGTCGTATCTACTGTGTTCAGCTGTTTCTTCATCTCACGTGCAGGGAATCGAATTGATTGAAGACTGGCATCTGTAATTCTATAGGCATCATGGCGAGGGTGATCTGCATCATCCAAGCAACACTTCTGGCTGAGGATGGTGCATACACTGTATTGTTGTCTTTTACACTGATGTACAGGGTTGTTCCATTATTTAGGATGGGACTACGATGTTGTGGCCATCACGGAAACGTGGATAGATGAGGGACAGGAATGGCTGTTGGAGGTTCCTGGTTACAGATGTTTCAGTAAGATTAGGGAGGGTGGTAAAAAAGGAGGGGGGGTGGCATTGCTAATTATAAATGGTATAACGGCTGCAGAAAGGATGTTTGAGGGGGATCTGCCTCTGGAGGTAGTATGGGCTGAAGTCAGAAATAGGAAAGGTGCAGTCAACATGTTGGGTGTTTACTATAGGCCCCCCAATAGCAGCAGAGATGTGGAGAAACAGATTGGGAAACAGATTTTGGAAAGGTGCAGAAGTCACAGTGTCGTAGTCATGGGCGACTTCAACTTCCCAAATATTGATTGGAAGCTCTTTAGATCAAGTAGATTGGATGGGGCGGTGTTTGTGCAGTGTGTCCAGGAAGCTTTTCGAAAGCAGTATGTAGAGTGTCCAACCAGAGGGGAGGCCATATTGGATTTGGTACTCGGTAATGAACCGGGACAAGTGGTGGGCTTGTTAGTGGGTGAACATTTTGGTGATGGTGACCACAATTCTGTGACTTTCACCTTGGTTATGGAGAGAGATAGGTGCGCACAACAAGGTAGATTTTACAATTGGGGGAAGGGAAATTACGATGCTGTAAGACAGGATTTGAGGAGCATACGTTGGGAGCATAGGCTGTCAGGGAAGGATGTGGTGGAAATGTGGAACTTTTTCAAGGAGCAGATACGACGTGTCCTTGATATGTAGGTACCTATCAGGCAGGAAAGAAATGGTCGTGTGAGGGAGCCTTGGTTGACGAGGGAGGTTGAATATCTAGTAAAGAGGAAGAAGGAGGCTTAGATAAGGTTGAGGAAACAGGGTTCAGACAGAGCAGTGGAGGGATACAGGATAGCCAGAAGGGGCCTGAAGAAAGGGATTAGGAGAGCTAAGAGAGGGCATGAAAAATCCTTGGCGGATAGGATCAAGGATCACCCCAAGGCATTTTATGCGTATGTGAGAAACCTGAGAATGACGAGAACGAGGGTAGGTCCGATCAAGGACAGTAGTGGGAGACTGTGTATTAAGTCGGAAGAGATAGGAGAGGTCTTGAACATGTACTTCTCTTCAGTATTTACGAACGAGAGGGTCCGTATTGTTGAAGAGGAGAGTGTGAAACGGACTGTTAAGCTAGAAGAGATACCTGTTAGGAAGGAAGATGTGTTGGACATTTTGAACAACTTGAGGATAGATAAGTCCCCCGGGCCTGACGGGATATATCCTAGGATTATGTGGAAAGCAAGAGAGGAAATTGCAGTACCGTTGGCAATGATCTTCTCGTCTTCACTGGCAACGGGGGTGGTACCAGGGGACTGGAGAGTAGCGAATGTTGTGCCCCTGTTCAAAACAGGGAATAGGGATAACCCCGGGAATTACAGGCCAGTTAGTCTTACTTCTGTGGTAGGCAAAGTAATGGAAAGGGTACTGAGGGATAGGATTTACGAGTATCTGGAAAGACACTGCTTGATTAGGGACAGCCAGCACGGATTTGTGAAGGGTAGGTCTTGCCTTACAAGTCTTATTGAATTCTTCGAGGAGGTGACCAAGCATGTGGATGAGGGTAGAGCAGTGGATGTAGTGTACATGGATTTTAGTAAGGCATTTGATAAGGTTCCCCATGGTAGGCTTATGCGGAAAGTCAGGAGGCATGGGATAGAGGGAAATTTGGCCAATTGGATAGAAAACTGGCTAACCGGTCGAAGTCAGAGAGTGGTGGTAGATGGTAAATATTCAGCCTGGAGCCCAGTTACAAGTGGAGTTCCGCAGGGTTCAGTTCTGTGTCCTCTGCTGTTTGTAATTTTTATTAATGACTTAGATGAGGGAGTCGAAGGGTGGGTCAGTAAATTTGCAGATGATACAAAGATAGGTGGAGTTGTGGACAGCGAGGAGGGCTGTTGTCGGCTGCAGAGGGACTTAGATATGATGCAGAGCTGGGCTGAGGAGTGGCAGATGGAGTTCAACCCTGCCAAGTGTGAGGTTGTCCTTTTTGGAAGAACAAATAAGAATGCGGAATACAGGGTTAATGGTAGGGTTCTTAGTCAGGTGGAGGAACAGAGGGATCTTGGGGTCTATGTACATAGATCTTTGAAGGTTGCCACTCAGGTGGATAGAGTTTGTAAGAAGGCCTATGGAGTATTATCGTTCATTAGCAAAGGGATTGAATTCAAGAGTCGTGAAGTGATGTTGCAGCTGTACAGGACTTTGGTTAGGCCACTGTTGGAGTACTGTGTGCAGTTCTGGTCGCCTCACTTTAGGAAAGATGTGAAAGCTTTGGAGAGGGTGCAGAGAAGATTTACCAGGATGTTGCCTGGAATGGAGAGTAGGTCGTACGAGGATAGGTTGAGAGTTCTCGGCCTTTTCTCGTTGGAACGGCGAAGGATGAGGGGTGACTTGATAGAGGTTTACAGAGATGATCAAAGGAATAGATAGAGTAGACAGTCAGAAACTTTTTCCCCGGGTACAACAGAGTGTTACAAGGGGACATAAATTTAAGGTGAAGGGTGGAAGGTATAGGGGAGATGTCAGGGGTGGGTTCTTTACCCAGAGAGTAGTGGGGGCATGGAATGCGCTGCCCTTGGGAGTGGTAGAGTCAGAATCATTGGCGACCTTTAAGCGGCATTTGGATAGGTACATGGATGGGTGCTTAATCTAGGTTAGAAGTTCGGCACAACATCGTGGGCCGAAGGGCCTGTTCTGTGCTGTATTGTTCTATGTTCTATGTTCTATGATATATCTGGAGTCCTCTCCACCAGTAAGTTTTTGAATGGTCCGTTGATATATATGACTGGATGTGGCAGGACTGCAAATCTTAGATCTGATATGTTAGTCTTGGGATAATATCTCCCTCTCTCCCAAATGTCTACCCTGATGTTTGGAATCCTAACAGTCAAGTGCGGTAGCTTTAATGGGTTATCATTATTTTTAGATACACATGATTCTGACTCTGGCACGTTCACCCCACATTCGTCACTGAACCGTAGATCAGCTTGATGTTCATGGTAGACTGGTGGGTTATCCTGGGTAAACAGTTACAGACTGTGATCGATTACAATGCTGCTTCTGCTGCTGCTGTTGTCCACGGCATCACATGATCGAACCAGTTCGAACTGCAATATCTGCGATTCATTCTCCTGATCGTCCCGCAGTTCACGTCGAGACCCATTCACCCATCAGCCCTGTACTTAATTACTTAACCTGGTTTCTGATGTCGTACCACTTCCATGTTCATATCCTCATTCTGCTGAGTGTTTCTGCAGGGTGTCACGTGTCCAATTTGTTACATTACTCAAACACATCAACATATTCATCTGAATCTTTTCCTTTCCCGCAATGCCATCTTCTGGGTTTGAAGTGAATGTGTTTCCCTCTGTTTTTCTCCCTGACCATGATTAAGAGCTCTGTAGTATCAGTGGTACCAAACTTATGGAACCAAGGAATTTGTGCACCTTGTGTTATCGTTCACTTGCTGGTCTATGGAAGTCCCTGCTAAACAGGGCGTATGAGCAGCTTTGACACACAATTTTGGAACTTGTTCAAAAACAGAAATTGCTGAAAAAACAATGCAGGTCTGGCAGCATATTCTGGACTGAATGCAGAGTTAATATTTCAGCTAAGTGTCCCTTTTACAAAGCTCCCAGTTCCTCCAGCAATTTCTGTATTTTTATTTCCAGTATCCATCGTTGTTTGTTTAATTGAAAATTTGTGCTGTGCCTATTCTGGAGAAACTCAACAGGTCTGGCAGCATTTGGAGAGACATAGACACAGAGTTAGCGTTTCAAGTCCAGGGTGACGCTTGTTCAGAATTGCAAATTATTGGACAATGGGCTTTTTAATCCCTTGTCAGAGGTGGCGGATGGATGACCGTGTAAAGAGGGTGTGGCAAAAGACAAATTGGGCTTTTATCAGTGAACGCGAAGATGATGTTAAATGTGTATAAATTTAGATGTGAGTTGTGGAAAGGAGTTTTTTATATTGAGTGAAAGCTAAAGAAGGCACAACCAAATAGGGAGACCATTAGGAAGAATGTTGACTATGTGGCATTACATAGATTTGGGCAGAGGTACGTTTTCACTGTAGAGTTTTTCGCCCTCTTCAGACAAAGAAATTCAGATGCTTGACATCTTATTGGCACTAGTAAGAGTTTCATGATGCCTTAGTAATGTAATATGGAGTACAACAAATTACAGTTTGAAGTTTTGGGGCTGAGTGCTGTTTACCATTCGCTTTTAATATTGTTTCAACTTTGCAGTGATTATTTTTAAATGCTTGGTCTTGAGGTTATTATCAGATGGAGTGTAGGGGGTTGAGGTGTGAAATGAAAGAAGTGTATAAAATCATGAGAGTCATGGATAGGTTGCATAGCCAACGTCTTTTCGACATGTTAGTGAATTTCATAAATGGAGGACATAGCTGTAAGGTGAAAGGAGAAGATTTAAAAGAGACGAAGAAGCAACTTTTTCATGCAGGGGGTGACGTGTTCATGGAAAAGTGGTAGAGACAGCTACATTATTGAAAAGACAGTTGGACAAACATACTAATGGGAAACGTACAGAGGCATTTGGGCCAAATGCAAGTAGGTGGAACTAGTTTAGTTTGGAAAACCTGGTCAGAATGGACAAGTTGGGCCAAAGGGTCTGTTTGTGGGTGATATGGCTGTATCAATCTCGAAAGTGAGAGAAAATAAATAAAAGAAATGAGGTAAGTAAATTGGCAGGAAATATAAAAACAATCAGCATGAGCTTGTCTGTGTGTATAACAAAAAAAATGTTCAGAATGAGTGCGTGATTTTTTGTGGAAATGAAGTCAGGAAAGTATATTAAGGATATTTGGAGGGTGTGACGGGGGAATTGCCCAGAGGGAATTTGTAGGTAATTTTCACTAATATTTTACATTGGTCGTCACAAGGTGAAGCACTGTAAATATTTCACTGCTGTAAACAAAATGGTATTAGTAGGGAAGTTCGAACAAAAGCAACAAGGTTTTATTTTAAACAAGTAGAGAAATGTAAGGGGGGACAGGCCAGCAGAAGTTCATAGCTGGTTTTAAAGGAAAAGGTTACAGAGTGACTGGTGGCACTGTGTATTATATTCCATAACTCTCTGGATTACAAGCGTGTTCCAACGGAACTGGACTACCTCCAATGTGGTACCTGTCTTCAAGAAAGGATCGAGATTGAAAGCAAGAACCATTTAGCTTCACCATTATTACTGGAATCTGCAAGAGGTTGTTATTAACGAGGGAGTTGCTGGGTATTTAGAAATGCTTCACGCAGAGTCAGTACGGTTTTATGAAAGGGGATCTATCAAAAAATCATGCAAAGTTTATCTGGATACCCCTGAGAATGTAACGAGCGGACTTAATGAAAGGGAACTTATCGACATGAGGCTTTCCAGAGATTTTCCATAATGTATCACAAAATAAAGATTCTTACAGAATACAGGAGCTCATAATATGATCGATCATATATTTGCATGGAGTGACGATTGGTTAACACATAGAAATTGGAGAGTAAGGATTAATAGGTCTTTATGATAAAATATATCAAGTGGAATACCACAAATGGCATGAGTTATTGACCATCAACACTGATAGCCTGACGGTGGCAGCTGAGTGCAATACACATCCGAGTTTGTGGATGACACTGAGAACCAAAAGTCAGGCTGTTACTTAATAAAAATGACTCCCAAAAAACAGCAGTTCAAAGGGATTGGAGTGTTACTGTGTATGAAACATAACGTCAACATGCTGATGAAGCATGTAACTAGGTTGGTTCATTAGGCAGGTTCCAGGGATGAAAAGGTTGAATTATTGAGTACATCTAAATTGGTGAGGCGATTGTTTATTGTACCTAAAATGAATGAGGGTGATATTAATGAAACTTACAAATTACAGAGAAGGCAGAGGGTAAATGTAGAGAATATGGGTCCACTCTTGGCCAGAGTCTTGAATTCGGGGATTATAGGTACAGAATAAGGGATACCGAATTCAAACTGTGATGCAAAAAATGTCTTCTTCTGAAGGTAGTGAATATCTGGAATACACTAACGTAGAGAGTTGTGGGGGCTCGGAGAATGAATGTATTTACAGATGGAGTGGAATGGATTTTGACATATCAGCGAGTTGAAGGATACAAGTGCTTAGCAGGAAAGTGGAGTTGAGCCCTGGAGTAGATCAGCCATGTACTTAGTGAATGACAGTGTAGGCTTGAGGAGCCGAATAGACCGCTCCTGTTCCTATTTCTTTCGTTCATATGTTATGCTTTTGGAAAGTAACTGGTTATTTTCCTGAAAGTTGTGTTGCACAATGTTGCATTCAGGGAGAGTAGAGGATTTCTTTGAGTAAATTCTGGATTGGGTATGGGGGCTGTATCTACAATGAATCTGGGTCTGTAACATAACCCAATTGGAGAGCAGAAGATACAGAGAGGGGAGGCCTGGAAAGAGGGATTGGAGGGGTGGGGGTCACTTGCTGACTCAGCCTGGATTTTCCAAGTACATTTCTGAAACTACACCTAACCACCGGAGTGGCCTCGATCTGCCTCTCTATAGCAGGTTCGAAGGGCTGAATGGAACATCTGAACAGAGGGCTGACAGACACGATTGGGCCTTTCGGCCCTTTGACACTACTCCACTATTAAATAAGGACATGGCTTCATCTTTTTGTGTTCCCAGCTGCTCTTTCCTCTCCATGCACAATTATCCCTGATTCACTTGTCTATGGAAAAGCAGACGAATCCAGCATCGATATAATATAAAAAAGATTCAGCCATTCCAAACTTCTGGGAAAGAGAATTCCCACTTGAATGAATTCCCACTTAGTGAGTTTCTCCTCACTCTGGTTCTGATTGAGGTTGGAGGGTGTCAACAGTTTCCCTTTCTAGTCCCACTCCTCATTACTCACAACAAACATTAAATGTAACCAGGTTGGTGATATGGCCGATGATAAAGGCCTCATACTGCGTCAGGTTCAGTGACAGGAACAGTCAAACAGTTTGTTTTACTTAACCCAAGAGGAGCATGGTGGATCTGTGTTCAGCACTGATGCCTCACATCACCAAGCAGCTGACCTTAATTCCAACTTTAGGCAACTCTTTATGTGGAGTTTAAACATTCATCCCGTGTCTGTGTGGGTTTCTTCCCAGTGCTCCAGTTTCCCCCCACAATCTAAAGATGTGCAAATTAGAGTGGATCAGACATGCCTGATTGCCCATATTGCCCAGGTACGTGTAGGTTAGGTGGGTTATTCATGGATAAAGCTGTGTTACGTGGTGGGGGAAGGGCTGTCTGGGATGTTTTTCAGTGGGTCAGTGTGGACTCGATGGGCAGAAGGTCGTGCCTCAACATTGTCGAAGTTCTCTGATAATGACACAAGTTTGGACTATAAACATTCCAAAGTCTCCATAATATAAGCTCTTCATCGCAGTGAAGTGAAACATCTCTGAACTGCTTCCAATGTAATTATATCCTTTCTAAGGTAAGGGCACAAAAAAAATTCTGACACACAGATATGACGTTAATTTTGTTTTTGATAATTTGTTAATTTTTTTGCAGATAATTGGAGGCAGAGATATTGAATTGTTTTGAGACACAGACCGCAAGGTTCGTAAGTAACGACGGAGTCATGGATTTTGTGGGAATGGGCAGGAATGTACAATATGGGGGTAATGCTGACAGTGGTACAAAATAACACTGCTCCACAACATCCAGGAATATAAGGCAAAACGGAATGATGAAATGGATAACAGTTTAAAATGTGAACAGTGATAGAAAATAGAGAGATAGAGACCACTCGTGGTGGTTTATGCTGAGGGTTACCACACCTTGGGTGATGGGGTAAGGTTGAGAGAGCGTCCCCTTCATGGTAACCTCTGTCAGTGTGGGGAATTGAACCTGGGCTGTTGGTTTCCCTGTACATCACAAACCAGCCATCCAGCCAATTGTGTGGGAGACCGTGTAACTGCAACAGCCAGAGACAGTCACAGACAAAATGCTATAGAAAGTTTCATAACAGGGAAAACGTCACAATTCAGAGAACGGTCAAGATAATGGCTGAGGATAAAAATTGTCTTTGCTATGATTTATATATTATAATGAGAAGAGTGTTGAGAAGCTGTCTTTAGCTGAATACGATAAGGTGAGACAAGTGAAATAACCAGAATTATCGATTCTAATTTGATATTGATAACCATAAAATAAGCGTATATTTTTGATTTGTCTGTGTAAAATGTGCTTACCAATACATAGACATATAATGCTGGTGGAATATATTGTTAGGAGAGTCCGTCCCCCATGGGAAATGGCCTCGAACAGGTGCTTGAAGAAAACCGGGGTAAAAGTGCTTGAGTGTCGTCTGGTCAGTGACATAAACCCAAGGGGTTGAATGTTTGAAGCCCCTCTAAGATGGAGTTCAGGGCACAATCAGATCACTCTCAATCTTATTAATACTAGAGCACGTTTAAATGGTTGAATGGGGTCATGATGGATTTGAATATTATGTAATTTTAAAACATACATCTCTACACCTTCCCCTTACGTATTGCATACTCGGGCACTGACATATTTCTGAAAACTGGAATTACTTGGAACGTTGACTGGAACATTCCATAATTGGCATTCTTCAGAACATTCTATCGCCGTGTGGGTGTATTGCAAAGGTGAGGGGAAGAGAGAGAGAGTGCTGCATGCAGTAGAGGGAGCACCATTGAATGAGTGGGACACCATGGGGAGGGGCGGGTAGTTAATGAGGTGAGTTTTTAAGATAACACCAGGAAATGAGCTCATCCTCATACAGACAATCCCTCTGCCACACTCGATGAAAATGGCACGGAGACAAACTATTGTTCAATTGAGCCCAATGAGTCATACACTCTGCTGACCTCACTCCCAGTTACAAAGCTGCAGACCAAATGCTTATCCAAAATACTCCATCATCTGAACCGACACCAATGTCCCATTCACCTATAATTCCTGAGAGTACTGGCTCTGGTTGTAGGATGGTCTCGAAATAACTTCATTTCAGCATTCTGAAAACTGTGATCTTCCATGAAGTTGTCTCTCAATCTCTCTTTCTCTTTTTCACAAAATGCTTTTGTTTGTAGGTATCTTAACTGATTCCTCTGTCATCATTCTCTGCCAGTGATTTCCACACCCACAACACCCCTTGCCATTACATAACGGAGGTATTGAGCTGGAAATGGACGGAAGCTGCATATCCTGTCACTTCCAGCATGGGCTGCTAGTTTCTCCACACTGGGCAGGGATCTAACACAGTGTTACTGAACAATGCACTAGGGTGGTGCACACAGCTCTGCATGGTGGGAGGGTAACAGATGAATTCACTGCTACTCACAGTACAGCTCCCCACACTGAACATTATACCTTGTCCGCGTTTATAGAGGAAGACCCTGGTGTGGGCTATATATCGCCCATGCTGGACAAACCGTTTTGTCCAAGCTTCTTAATCAATGCACCAGTGTGGTCTGTACTGCTCCCCATATTGGACAGATAGCTAGTGGATTACTGAGAACTGCACAGTATTCCATCCTGGACAGACTGCTGAGTTGTACTGAGCCTGGTCTGCACAGTACTCCGTGCTGAGCAGATATCTCATCTGATCTTATACATATCTGGTCTGTAAGTGTGGTATGGATTGTGTATCTGATATAATTCCTGATAGAGTTATCACTTATCCAGCTCGACGCATTCCGCTGTCAAACCCGGTGTTCCTGAAACGTATTGTCCATTAAATAATCATCTAATTAAAACATGAATATCTGTCCTTCTTATTATGGACCCGAACACACCCCTCTCATAATATATGACGGAGGTCGTCTCGACCCCAACGTTTTCATATTTTAAAGGTAATTGTGAGGCACTGTGTTTCAGGTACAATTCGTTTGGTCAAAATATTTGAGATTAAGCAAAACACAATTTATTCAAACACTGTAGACAAAAAAAACAAAGGAGAGGAACTTGGAATAACTTTATTTATTGGAAAACTAAACACGTTCATAGGTTATTTAATTACTAAACAGTAACAGTTCCAATAAGGTAACATCCTAAAAACTCGCACTTGTCCAAAAACCAATAGAGGAAACATATTGTCTGACCTACATTTCTCCAATCCAGGAGGAATGAACATCAAAAAAGAATTCTAAGAGAAATCTCAGAGTGTGCAGCAGCCAGGAGAGATTTTCCGCTTTCTACCCCTGCTGAGACCCCAGCAATAACTGCTGAAAGGTAAAACTAAGAATCCTGATTCAGTGACCATCACTCTACAGGACCAGGCCGCGGCTGCAAGGACAACAAGGAATGGTCTGTATCTAACCGTCTATACAACTGTAGTAGGTCTCTCAACAATGCCTAACCCCACCTAAGCAATGCAATGTTGGTAAGATAAATGTCAAAGTTAAATAGAAATAAATAACGCCAAAGGATGCAGCAGGCCTGGTAATCAGACACAGCCTCAGGAGCCCAGCAAATCCTACCCTGCCAAAAGAGAGGAGAATCACTGAGGTAGTGAAGGGAAAGCATCATCTCTCTGCCTCACCTCTAACTTTACAATTCGTGATGTACCATTAGCCCGACAGTCAGCGATGTCAACATCTCAGGATGACCAAATATTATTGCCATTTGTCATGGTTATTGTGAAAGGGGTTAAATTGAGCTGTTTGTTCCGTGATTGTGGTTGATGTCAGTCTTCATGGATCCTAACTGTCTCCCTGGAGGCTTTCCTCTTCTATTAATAAAGGCCTTTCTTCAACCTGTTATCACATAGTATCAGCGGCACTGTCATCCTCAAGATGATTGGGATCAGCAGCTACAGAGAGAGGGAGAGGAAGATAATCTTAGAACAATAGACTGGAATGTTCCAACAATGGAGCAGAATCTGAGAGTATGCAACTGGATTGTTCCCACAATGGACAGGAGTTTATCTACGGGTCTTTACTGGCTTTCTCAGGATTGGGCATGGATAGAGTTGTGGATAGAAGCGGTACTGAGGATTATTCAAGCTGGGTATTATCCCATCCTCGCTATTATCGGTGTTCCTGGTAAGCCAATTTATGGCCATTTTATAAACGATGGTGAAGCTTATTGCTATTTCGATTATTTATATATTAACAACACATAAACTGTTATCTTCAGTTTCAATCACAAACTCCACTTCATGTACATCAATATCAGACTCCTCATTCATAAACATCTAAGAAGAAACAATACAGTTCAGACCGTTGAGTGTTCCTTTTGCCCTGAACTTTTTTATGACTCTGTATTCTCTCTGTCATCAAACCTACCTACACCTAACTTTATAATATCCCCAGTCTCCAACTCTACCTCAGTGCTGTTGCTGAATTAGCCATCATTTGCCTCCTTCATAACTTCATATTTTACGGCTCCAGTTCTTTTCTGACAACTCTTCCAGTTACAAATATTTTGACCACAAAATTTTTCTTGTCTCTCCAGTTATTTCATAATAGGGATCTCATATCAGAGTAATAATGTCACTGGCGGTGTAAATCAGATGCAATTTACAGGCACAAGTTATGACTTTAAAAGGATTGTTTCAAATCCTCCCACAGCCGATGTTAAAACTTAAATTTGAATGGAAACAATTGGGATGAATCCTCATTTTACAAACGGCAACCATAAACAATCAGGATTTCTTTTATTATTTCTCTGATCGCCTTTGGTAAATAAACTACGTGTGATATAAAAAAAAGATCAGCTCCATATTGTCTTGACAAATGGTCTCGCAGTCAACGGCAATTCGTGATGGATAACAAATGCTGCCCTTGCCAGTGATGCTGACATTCTGTGAAACAACAGCTTTAAAGGTGAAATAAACCAAGGAACTGTAAATGATGGAGATCTGAAATAAAATTCTCCAGTGTTTGAAAACATTGGAGAATCTCAGCAAGTATGGCAGCGTCTGTCAGGAGAAAAAACAGATAGAGAGAGAGATAGAGAAAGGAAAAGTGAACACAGGGACAGCTGATGATGAACCAGAGGGAAAATAAAATGGGAGCTTATTCTCAGATTTCCCCTTTTCACATATTCCTGAATATCATATTAATTTGGATGTGTCCCTGTTTAAACTGAGTTATATTCCCTCTGCCCTTCTTCTCTAAGTGTGGTGATCTACTACATCTGCAATACAAGTGCTGCCATTATAGTTGCTGAGATACAGAGAAAGGTAATGTTACATTGTCGCCTGCTTCTCTGGAGAGAGGGACTGAGTGTGGGACTGTGGAGAGACGTAACGGCTTTTTCCGCTAAGAAGAGAAACATTTTCAACACTAAATGGTTGCACCCTGTGTGTGGGGATTTGACTTGCGCCTGTCATTACAGAGTGAAGAGAGGTTCTATTGACGCTTTTTTTGGGTTTGTGTTATCAGCTGCTCCGTCCATTTACAGAGATCCAAACATATGGTGACCCCCCTAAACATCATGGCATAGAGAGAGAACACAGGAGGCCAACACCTCCAACATACTGTCTAGCTATCACCATAGTTAACAGCTAACCAGACAATGCAACTTTTAAAAAATGTTTTGTGATTTACGCATGAAAGAAGTGAAACTTTCACGGTATACTAACAGATGAAAGGCTTAACAGACAGTCAATTTTTCTATGTATCATTTCAGTTACATCACACTGTATATTTTTGCTAAAAATTCTGTGTGTTAGGATTGAGCCCTCCACTACCACCTGATGAAGGAGCGATGCTCCGAAAGCTAGTGTGCTTCCAATTAAACCTGTTGGACTATAACCTGGTGTTGTGTGATTTTTAACTAAATATTTAAAACAGGATGGAGAGAGCAAACAGGAAAATAAACAGCTTTACATCAGCTTTGAGAAACACATTGTAACATTTTATAAAGAACGTGACAACTAGGTGCTTCGAGAATAATGATATGATTGGTAGAGTCAGCCTAGATTCAGGAAAGGGAAATTATCTTTGATAAATCAGCTGGAGTTTGTGGAGATTGTCCTTTGTGATATCGACAACTGAGAATCAATGGGAGCAGAGTATTTGAATTTTCACAAAACAGTTTGACACGGTTGAATACTGGTGAGTGGGGAATGCTAGAGTCCATGGATAGGTCGGGATGGAATACACCAAATGGATCAAAAATTGGATAATGGGCAAAATGAAGAGAGTAGTGTTTTTCTCTGGGTGGAAGTCTTGTGGGGTATCAGAAGGATCAGTGCTTGGGAAATAGTTGTTCGCTTTGTATAAAATGACTCAGATGGGCGCAACAAATATTATGGTTCTCACTTATATTTATTAAATGGTGAGAGGTTGGGAAGTTCTGTTATTGAAAAGGACCTGAATGTCCTTGGTTATAAATCAGTAACAGAATTCATGCAGGGCAGGAAGTAAATGATATGTGGTTCTTCGTACAAAATGATTGAAGTACCAGAGTTAGTATATCTTTCCTAATGGTGTGTTTTGTTTAGAGAGTATATTATTGCATTGAGTACACATTTGGTCAGCTTTATCAATAATGATCTCTTTGTCACCAAGACAATGCAAAGGAGTTTCAACTGACTAAACCCTGGCTTGATGGCACCATGCGGAGAGAGGGCATAACTCTGCACTTAATGTGTAGTACTGTGAGACAATAAGAAGTTGAAACTTGATGGCGATAGACGAATACTTATTACATCCCAAAAAGCTGAATAGGGTGAAAATTCCGTATTTCTAACTGGATGATTGACTCCCGATAATTTAAATGCCTGTGAAGAACCCTCATGTCCATTGACAGAGAGGTAGAGGGTCTGAATGAACTCTGACATTTTTATGCACAGTTACTGTGTGACACTGAATTGAATGTCACTTTGGACACAATCCGGTCAGCAGTCACAATACCATCAATATGAAAGAGTTAACAATTCTGCACCACATTCTGACCTCCATGGAGACCATGGGTCTACTATCTTGGCGATGAAAGACTCCTTGGTGAATGGCTATAAAAAGTTGGCTCCATTACTAATGCTAGAAAACCATGTTAAAGTTACACATATGTACTATGAGTAATTAAACCACGAGGAATAAGATGGTGCAGTCTATCTGTTTAGTCCATGCTCCATTCGTTTATGAAGCTGGAGCATCTCTGACACCTTCCTGTTCCTGGGTTATTGACTGGAGAAGCTGAATAATCGCTTTCTGTCCCTCAGTAAGTAACTCCAAGTGCAGAACACTCTCTTTCTGATCCCGTGTAAGTGATGGAGTGAGCAGATTCCTTCTCTTACTGTGTATTTGGCAGGAGGGACTGAATGAGCGATCACACATCATGTCCAATAGTTTGATGGGTTGAATGACTTCCACATATTCTTGTGAACATAGTTTGAGGTGCCGAATGAGCTGCATCTTTTACTGTGGACATGTACAATATCTAGCAGTGCTGTTACGTGAATGTTACCCAGACTTTAACAGCA
Organism: Chiloscyllium punctatum; assembly: GCF_047496795.1. NCBI lineage: Eukaryota > Metazoa > Chordata > Chondrichthyes > Orectolobiformes > Hemiscylliidae > Chiloscyllium > Chiloscyllium punctatum. Next base: position 41,304,676 of record NC_092772.1, read on the forward strand.
CGATCTTTAATGGTGTCCAGTTCTTGTTGCACATGGACACAGACTGCTTCAATATCTGAGGAGGGTCATCTTGTTATGAAAACTATGTAAACGTCAGTGAATATCCTCAATTCTGCTCAGTTTGGACTCAATGGGTTGAATGACCTCCTTCCACGCTCTAAGGATTCTATGATGACAAATTGAGGATGTCTGGGCTGAGGGAGCTACCCTGAGAATCTCTTGCAGTGATGGTCCACGGCTGAGATGATTGATGTCCACTGATGATAAACATCTTCCCTTGTTCTGTGAATGATTCCAAAAAGTATAGAGACTGTAATCAATTCTCATTAAGAGCGATTTTCCTCAGTCTCCTTGATGTCAACCTCAGTATAATACTGCCTTGAGTTCAGGGCCAGTCTCTCTGTCTAATCCCTCGTGTTTCCTCTTTTCTTCATATCAATAGGTCATGGTGTAGAAGCAGAGAATTTTTTTTTCATACAGAGGATAGTGAATGTCAGGAATTCTCTTGCACAGAGAGTTAGGGGATCGAGATCATTGAAAGCGACCAGTGGTGTCCCACAGGGATCAGTTCTGGGACCTCTTCTCTTTGTGATTTTTATAACTGACTTGAATGCGGAAGTGGAAGGGTGGGTTAGTAAGTTTGCCGATGACACGAAGGTTTGTAAAGTTGTACATGGGTGTTTGCAGGGCTTTTTTTAGGTTGCAACAGGACGTTGAGATAATGCAGAGCTGGGCTAAGAAGTGGCTGATGGAATTCAAGCTGGAAAAGCGTGAAGTAATTCCCTTTGAAAGCTCAGCTTTGCAGAATATAGGGTGAGAGGCAGGGTTCTTGGCAGTGTGGAAGAACAGAGGGATTTTGGCGTCCATGTCCATCGATACCTCAAAGTTGCTACCTAATTTGATAGGGTTGCTAAGGAGGCGAATGGTGTGTTAGCTTTCATTAGAAAGGAGATTGGCTTTAAGATCCGTGTGGTTATGCTGCAGCTTTGTAGAGCCCAGGTTAGACCGCACCTGATGTATTTTGTTCACTTCTGGTCACCCCATTATAGGAAGGATGAGGAAGCTTTAGAAAGGATGCAGAGTAAATTTACCCGAATGCTGCCTGTACTGGAGGGCCGGTCTTATGAAGAAAGGTTGAGGGAGCTAGGGCTTTTCTCATTTGAATTAAGAAGAATGAGAGGTGACTTGATAGAGGTGTAAAAGGTGATGAGAGGCAAAGAGAGAGTGAATAGCCAGAGACTTTCCACCAGGGCAGAAATATCTATCACCAGTGGTCATAATTTTAAGCTAATTAAAGGAAGATTTAGGGGAAATGTCAGTGGTAGGCTTTTCACACAGAGAGTGGTGGGTGTAGAGTCAAATACGTGAGGGAAACTTGGGAGACTCTTGGATAGGCATATGGAAGGAAGTGCATGGAAGACTGTTGGTGAGTCTGATCTTAGAGTAGGATAAACGGGTGGCACAACATCAAGGGTTGAGGGCCTCTATTATGCTGTACTGTTCAATGTTCTGTGTTCTATGGATGTGTTTGGAGAGGTTGGAGATGGATGTTGACCTGTCAGAGAGTTGAGAGTTGTGAAGATTTGGAGTTTAAAGCGGATTTGAGACTAAGAGCAGATCAGCCACGATCTTAGTGAAGGACAAGGCAGGCGTGGGGTGGGGTGGGGGGCGGGAGGTGAACAACATGCTCTTGTTTCTAATGTTCTCACATTCTGTTAGTGGAAAGTTAGTAGGTGTTATTTTCCTGGAAGGTCCATTTGAATGTTGTGGCCTGGCTGACCAGAGAATTTTGTGAGCCATCTCTGGGTGTGGTATGGGGGCTGTATTCAAAATTAATCTGAGTCTGCAACATGACCAATAAATGACACACCAATTGCAGAGAGGGGAAGCTCTGTAAGAAGAGATGAAGGTTCTCTTCCATAATCATCCTGGGATTTCCAATTACATTTTCCAAATCATCCCAAACCCTATGTGACAGTATTAAGGGACTGAATGGTAGCCTCTGTTACTGGCACAAGTTTATAGCAGCAAGTTGTCTCCAACTGCTCCTGTCCAGCAGGTTTTAGGGGCTGAATGGAACACTGAAACATTGGACTGAGGAGCAGGATTGGGTCATGAGATACTTCGAGCTTTTTCCACTAGGCACTAAGATTGTGGTTGATCAGTTTGTGTTGTCAGCCCCACTTTCCTGTCTGTATTCCATTATCTGTGACTCACTTCTCTATCAAATATTTAACTAACTCAGCTTTGAATTCTTGTAATCAGAGAGGCATCTCAAGCTTCTGGGGAAGAATATTTTCACTTGAAAGGCCCTTTTTATAATTTTTCCTCATCCCTCTTATTCAATTAGAGAGTCATACAGCGTGGAAACAGATCCTTTATTCCAGCTAGTCCGTGCTGACCAGATATCACAATCTGATCTAGCCCCACTTGCCAGCATTTAGCTCACATCGCTCTGAACCATTCCGATTGACGTACCTGTCCAGATGCATTTAAACATGTAACTGCACCCGCTTCCATCACTTTCTCTGACAGCACTTTCCGTACATGCAACAACCTCTGCATGAAAATGTTACCCCGAAGGTTCCTTCTAAATCTTTCCCCCGTCACCTTCAACCTATGACTCTACTTGTGGACTCCCCCGCCCTTGAGAAAAGACCTTGGCCATTCAGACTATCCATACCCTTATGATTTTATAAACCACTTTCATGTCACCCCTCAGCATCCGACAGTCCAGGGGAAAAAGCCTCAACCTGTTCATCCTCTCCCTGTCGATGAAACCTTCAGTTTGCAGAAAATCATTATAAATCTTTTCTGCACCCGTTCAAGTTTAACAACATCAATCCTTTAGCAGAGCCAACCAAATTGTATGCAGTATTCTTAATGTGGCCTCCCAAGCGTCCCTGTGCAAGCGCAACATGCCACCCCAACTTCTATACATAACGTTCTGACTGATTCAGGCAAGCATGCCAACTGCATTGGTCACCACCCTGTCAACCTGCAAATAAACTTTCAAGGAACTATTAACCTGCACCCGTAGGTTACTTTGTTCATCAACATTCCCCAGGGCACGACCCAAAATGCAAAACCTCACAAATATCTAAATTAAATTTTATCTGCAAGTCCTTGGCCCTTTGATGGTCAACGGTGCCGTTGCACTCTGAGATAATCTTCTTCAATGTCTACTGCACCATGATTTTGATGTTATCTGTAAACTTACTAACCATGCCTCCGATATTCCCATCCAAGTCGTTTATATCTGTGATGAAAAGCAGTGAGCTCAGCACTGATTCTTTCAGCACACCGCTGGCGACAGGACCCCAGTCTGGAAAACAATCCGTTACCTTCAGGACAATTTTGTATCCAACTGGTTAGCTTTCCCTGGATTCCTTGTGACCTAACCTTAATAACCTGTCGACCATGGGGAACCTTATTAAACACCTTGTTGAAGTCTATGTAAACAATATATACAACAGTGCTTTCTTCAGTCTTCGTTGTCACCTTTTGAAAATACTCAAACACATCAACGAGACATGACTTTCATCACACAAAGCCATGTTGACTATCCCTAATCAGTCCTTGTCTTTCTAAATGGATGGAAGTCCTATTCCTCAGAATCCCCTCCAACAAAGTCCTCTGTACTGACATTAGGCTCATTGAGTCTATAATTTCATGTGCTTTTGGATCACAGTTCCCTTTTCTAGTCCCACCCGTCCATTAAAAAAAAACTGTTATGGTGATGTGGCCAAAGATATAGCTCTCAGAGTGTGTCAGGGTCAGTGTTAGGAACAAGTCAGATCGATTGCTTTAATCTGCTAAAGCAACACGTTTATGACAAAAGCAAAATTCCTCCAACTTTGATGGAAAGAAGAATGACGAAAGGATTTGCTAATATGTACATTGATTCATGCCTTTGAAAAATACTGTGGAACACACACATACACATACACACACACACATACACACACACGTACGCACACACATACACACACACACATACACACGCACACATACACATACACATACACACACACGTACACACACACACATGTACACACACTCATACACACACACGTACACACATACACACACATACACACACACATACACACACATGTACACACACATGTACACACACACATGTACACACACACATACACACACTCATACACACACGCATACACACACATGTACACTCACATACACACACACATACACACACACACACCTACACACACACACACACACACACGCACACACACACACGTTTGATAACAAACTGAAAAGCAAAATATTGGCAAAGTTAACTTGAAAGAACTTTGTCCAAATATTATTCGAACTTATGACCAAAGGAAAAACGAGAGTTTGACCCAAACACTGTTCTATTAATAGAGTAATCAATGCTACAGCATGGAGAAAGGCCCTTTGGTCCAAACGGGTCCATGCTGACCCAAATGTCCATCCACACTAACCCTATTTCCCAGCACTTGGCCCATAGACTTTTCTTCCTTTCCTGCCCATGTACTTGTCCAAATGACGTTTAAATATTGTTAATATAAATGCTTCAACCACTTCCGCTGGCAGCTCATTCCCGTTGCGTACCACTCACTATGTAAAACAGTTTCTATCAGTTTCCCTTTATTCTTTCCCCTCTCACCTTAAACTGATGTCCTCTCGTCCTCAATTCCACAACTCTGGGAAAATAGGTTGAGTCCATTCACCCTATCCATGCCTGTCATAATCTTGTGCACTTCTATTGTATCCCGCTGAGTCTACTACACTCTAAAGAAAAAAGTTCTCGCTTGTCCTACCTCTCCCTATAAGTCACACTGTTGAGTCCTGGCAACATCTTTGTACATTCCATCTGCACACATTCCAATTTAAAAACATCCTTCTGATCGCAATGTGACCAAAACTCAACAAAACACTACAACTGCCACCTCACCAACCTCCTGTATAACTGCAACATTTAATCCCAATTTTCTCCTCCATGTGCTGACTGATAAATGCCAGTGAGCCAAAAGCCTTCTTCACTGCCATGTCCACCTGTGACTCCACTTTCAGAGAACGGTGTACCTAAACTTCATGGTCCCTCAGCTCAGCTGCACTCCTTAAGGCCTTACCATTCACCGTGAAACTCCTACCTTGATCTAACTTTGCAAAAATATTCCTCGACCCACTTCTCCAGTCGATCAAGATCGTGCTGCAATTTCTGATATATTTCCTCACCGTCCATGATACCACCTATTTTAGTGTCATCTTCAAATTTACTGATCATGCCTTGTACATTCTCAAGAATATCATTGACATAGATAATAAACAGCAATGGACCCAGCACTGACCCCAGAGGAACGTCATGTTTCTCAGGCCTCGAGTCCAAGAGCATCCTTCCATTATTACACTCTGCTTACTACCATCAAGCCAATTGTGTATCCAATTTGCTAACTCCCTCTGGATTCCATGCGATTCTAACCTTCCAGAACAACCTATCAATGGTAACCTTGCCAAAGGCTTTACTGAAAACCATACAGACTCCATCTACTGTCCTGTCCTCATCAACATTACTGGTCACTTCATCAATGAACTCAAACAAACTTGTGAGGCGTGATCTCCCATTCACAAAGCCATGAAATCTGTTCAGTCTAAACAACAATTAATCATAATTATTAAAATTAATAATAACAATAAATAATAAACAATAATAATATGACATTTTCAGTGGAGAGTAAACTATCCATGCTATGTTTTATTGGATTTTGCATCATGGGTGAAGGGCAGATACATTTTGTACCTGTGTCTCTGAACTGTGTTGACAACAAGCAAGTGTGGCATGGTGGCTCACTGCTGCGTCGTAGTGCCATGGATCTGGGCTTGATTCCGACTTCGGGAGACTCTCCGTGTGGAGTTTGCACATTCTCCCTGTGTTTGTGTGGGTTTTCTCTGGGTGCTCCATTTTCCTCCCACAATCCAAAGATGTACAGGTTAAGTGAATTGGCCATGCTAAGTTACCCATAGGGATATGTGCATTCGTCAGGGGTAAATATAGGCTAGGGAAATGGGACTGGGTGGGTTACTGTTTGGATGGTCGGTGTGGCCTTGTTGGGCCAAATGGCCTGTTTGCATACTGAAGAGAATCTGGAAAAAAAAGCAATTTCTAATCAAACGCTGTCTTTCCAAATGCATGTTTATCTTAGCACTCAGAGTCTTCTCAATTAACCTACATACCACAGATGTTAGACTTCCTGGCCTAGAGTTCCCAGATTTTTCTTTGCTTCCCTTCCTGAATAATGGCACAACATTTGCTAACCTCCAATCTTCTGGAACTTAACCTGTGGCTAATGATGATGCAAAAATATCAACTAGGTCCCCACAATATCTTCTGTAGTCTGTTGCAGTGTTCTTGGATACATCTGCTTAGGATCAGGAGATTTATCCACCTTTATACATTCTAATACATTCAACAGGTCCTCTCCTGTGATATTGACTCACCCCAAGATAACACCACGACCTTTGTTAACCTTCTAAGGCTTCATGTATTTCTCCACGGTAAAGACAGAGAAGAAATGTTCATTGAGACTCTCGCAAATCTCCAACGGTTCCAGACATGCATGTCCACTTTGGAACTTGAGAGGTCATAATCTCATTTAGTTATTCCTTTTACTTCAATATACTTAAATAACGTCTTTGGATTCACGCTAATCTTCTCAGGCAAGGCTATCTTGTGACCCCTTTTCGGCCTTCTGATTTCCATCTTCAGTAAACTCCTGTATCCCCTGTATACCTCCAGGTATTCCCTCGATCCCAGCTGCCTGGACCTGAGCCACGCCTTCTTTTTGCTGGTCAAAGCCTCAATATCTCCTGACATCCGAGGTTCCCTCTTCCTACCAACCTTGCCTTTTACCCGCACAGGAACATATAGACCTTGAACTGTAGACATTTCACTTTTAAAGGCCTACCACTTGCCAGAAGTCCCTTCGCCTGCAAACAATCTCCTCTAACCAACCCCTACAAGCTCCTGTCTAATTCTGTCAAAGTTCGCCTTTCCCCAATTTAGAACTTGAACATGTGGACCAGTTTTGTCCTTCTCCATAACTATTTTAAAATTAATAGAACTATGGTCACGGGTCCCAGAGTGCTCCCCCACTGTCACCTCAGTCACCTGTCCTGCCCTAGTTCTTTGAGTAGGTCAAGTCTCGTCCCTTCCCGAGTTGCACCCTCTACTGACTGCTGGAGGAAACTATTCTGAACACACTTAATAGATACAGCCCATCTCAGTCCTTAATTCTATGTCATTCCCAGTCTATGTTAGGAAGATTAAAATCTCCTACTATGGCAATCCTATTGAACCTGCAAGTCTCCCAATCTCTTTACATATTTTTATTCCTCTAATTCCACGTTTACTATTTGGGTGCCTCCAGAACAACCCAAATACTATCACTATTCCCTTCTTACTTCTGAGCTCCACCCACAAATCCTCATTGGATGATCCATAAATTATTTTATCTCTGATTACTGCTGTGAAATTCGCCTGAATCAAAAATATATCTCCCCGTCCCCTCCTTTCACTATCTCTGTCCCGCATAAAGCACCTGTACCCTGGTACATTAAGTTGCCAGTCCCATCCCTCCCTTAGCCATGTTTCAGTAATGGCTATAATATCCCAGTCCCACGTAACTATTCACATCCTGAGTTTATCGGCCTTACCTGTCAGCCATCTTGAATTGAAACAGTTGCAATTTAATCCAACAGGCGTTCCTTGCGGCCTGTGGTGTTCCAGTCTAACCCGTCTCTTCACTTTACTGTTTCTGATTACTGTATCTCTTTCCAGCCTCATACTTGCCTTCCTGCTATTGAGGATCCCACCCCTCCCCAACTCCAGCCAAACTCGTTGAAACCCTCCCTTGTAGCACTAGCAAACCTGCCTGACAGGATATTGGTCCTCTTCCAAATTAGGTACAACCCGTCCTTCCCGAACAGATCACCTCTGCCCCACAAAAGATCCTAGTGATCCAAAAATCTAAATCTCTGCCCCCTGCACCAATTCTTAAACCACCCATTCATCTGCCATATCCTCCTGTTCTTACCCTCACTATCACAGAGCACTGGCAGTTAACTGGATATTACCACTACCGTGGTCCTGTCTTTTACCCTTTTTTCTTAGCTCTCTAAAAAGACTCTGGACTTCATCACTATGTCTGCCTGTGTCATTTGTACTAACGTGCACAATGACTTCTGGCTGCTCCCCCACCCCGGTGAGAATGTTCTACAGCTGCTCTGCGACATCCTGGAACCTGTCACATGGGAGGCTGCACACCATCCTGGATTCCCATTTGCAGACACAGAATCTCTTGTCTGTTACCCTCACTATCGCGTCTGATTATGTACTTCTGAACTTATTCTGCTCGCACAACCTTTTGACAATGGGATTTCTTCCTGAAACAGTTGGATTTGACTGAATTGCTTTGCTTCAGGCAGTGGGGAGATTCCAAAGAATCCACATCAGGAATCCTCCATGAGTGGGAAAGGCGACTGTTTTTTTTTCACTCTCACACGTTGCTGTGATGAGCGGCAGGGAAACAGAAAGGGAGCAATAGACTGTTCCTTCACAGATAGGCTACAATTTTTCCATCTCTAAGTTAAATCAACAACGTTATCAGACCCCAAACTGTACCATGTGAGCTCTCCTTGAACATTGTCAGAACTATATGACTCCATCACATTCTCGACTCCAGGTCAGTGCATTATTGCTGTTGTCATACACAGAATCAATTCATTAACAATAAATGGCCCTACTTGTTTTGAAGCTCTGTTAATATGTGCCTGCATAATGTAAACATAAGCGTTTCATGTCTTCACAATATCTGTGTAAGATGAATATGCTTTATTCTTAAACAAATACAGAAATTACTGGAAAAGCTCAGCCTGTCTTGCAGCATGTATGAAGAGAAATCAGAGTTCAATTTTTCTGTCCAGTGACCTTTCCTTTCAAACTGATTCATTCTGAAATTAATTCCCCGGTTTTATTCTCACACACAAGAAGAAATATCGATCCGGTATTCAGCAACTGCACTCTTCTCAAGAACTTATATGGTCAATAAAACAACCCTCATTTTCAGGCTGAACTGTTAATTCTTCCTAACGTAATGCCTTCATCCCAAGAATGAGTAAAGAGAGAGAGAGAAAAAAAGACTTTGAGATGTTTCGAAAGCAATTTTTTTTCAGTTTAGACAATTATAACTACACATAATACTTCAGATGTGATCTCAGCCAAGCCCTGTACTGATGCAGAAAAATGTCGCTAAGATCATTCCCAACACACCTTGCACGAAACGGAATCATTCCATTTACCTTCCAAATCATTTGCTGCATCTTCAGAGTAATTTGATGTGAGTCATGTGCCAGACACACAAATCTCTCGGTACCACTAAGGTCTGCATTGTCCTTGCATTTAAATCATTTTTTTGCTCTTTTGTCGTTTCCTCAAAACAGAAAATTCCCATATAGAGAGAGAGAGCAGTTATTTTGTTCTGGTGAAGGTTGGCTCACAAATGTTCTCTGTCTGTCTGCTTGATGTGCTCTGACATCCCACCAGTCTGTCACATTGCAGACGTTCTGCACTCCCTTTGGCTTATCCTATTGCAGACTGTCTGCCCTCCTTCTGTCTGTATCTCCTTGCAGACACTTTGCCCTCCCCTCTCTGTATCCCAAAGTAAACACTCTCCTCACCCCATCTGAATCCCATTGCAGACACTCTGCCCTCCCTCTGTCTGTATCCCATTGTAGCCGCCCTCCCCTCCCCCTGTCTGCATCCCATTGCAGACGTTACGCCCTCGCCCTGTCTGTATTCCACTTCAGACGCCCGACCCTCCCCTCTCTGTATCTCATTGCAGACGCTCTGGACTCACCTGTCTGTATCCCATTGCAGATGCTCTGCACTCCCCTGTCGCTATCACTTTGCAGACGCTCTGCCCTCCCCCGTCTCTATCCCATTGCAGATGCTCTGCCCTCCCCCTATCTGTGTCCCATTGTAGCTCTGCCCTCCCCCTGTCTGTATGCCATTGCAGACGCTCTGTCTCCATTTTACATCTTATTGAATGACTAGCCTGGTGCATCCATCTGAGCTCCATCCCTTTCATCTAATTCATTGGTATGGATTGCAATTGTTTGATGACATCACACAGATCGCTGAAGAATTCCACTAGTTACAGCTTTCCAAACACATAATGAGTAATGATGTCTACTCTGTATTTCCAGATGTACATCAGGTGCCCCTTGACCACTCACCCTATCCATACCTTTCATCATTTTATAAACTTCTCGAAAGTGCAAATGTGACTCCAATCAACATGAATGGCTGTGCTTTCAGTCATCCTGCGTCTAAATTGTAAAATTCAGGAATCGTACCTCTTCCTTCTCCATCAAGGCACGAATCCAAAAAGAGTTTAATCAACTTGTTCAGACATATTATGAAACAGCTTTGTGGGCTTAAAAACTGGAATTTTCGGCCCAATGATAGGGACACTACCATCATTCAGCATTAGCCGCAAAAGATGCAACATGATGCTTCTGTGTGTTTGTTCATCAGCCTGTTATAACACGCTGTGACACTCCTCCACAGGACATGAATACACACCACCTTCTCCAGTGATAGGGGCACTACCAGACAGTCATGGACTGGAATCGACTCCAGCGTTCCGCCTCAGAAACGTGGGCATCATCCATTAAACAAGGCCTAAACCATGACTAGATTTGGGGTCATATTTTAAGTGTATGGATCTATTAAATTCTGATTAACGTTACCAAATTTGACAGGGGACATTTCTCGTTGAAAAAGGTACAAGTTAATCGCCTTAAATGTAGGATGTTGAGTGCATTTGCTGTGCCATTGAGATAAACAATGAAGATCTTTAATTGCTTGGCGATCATTCCTGGTTTAAATGGCCATTATCAGTAGTCTCCTATATTAGGGGAAGAAATCCTGCAACACACTGTGCATTATGAATGATCTGGAGTAGATATCAATATTGAACACCAGAGATGATTAGATTACTTACAGTGTGGAAACAGGCCCTTCAGCCCAACAAGTCCACACCGCCCCGCCGAAGCGTAACCCACCCATACCCCTACATCTACATTTACCCCTTACCTAACACTATGGGCAATTTAGCATGGCCAATTCACCTGGCCTGCACATCTTTGGAGTGTGGGAGGAAACCGGAGCACCCGGAGGAAACCCACGCAGACACAGGGAGAACGTGCAAACTCCACACAGTCAGTCGCCTGAGGCGGGAATTGAACCCGGGTCTCAGGCGCTGTGAGGCAGCAGTGCTAACCACTGTGCCACCGTGCCGCCCACCGTGCCGCCCATGAGGAAGGAGCACAATTCTGGTCCCAAAACACCGGTCACTATTTCAAATCTCGAACATGTGACTTCCCTCTTCCTAAAATCATTCATTGATATAAGGCAACTGTTTCCTTTCCAGCTTTTGCTTACTGACTCCTCCCTCTGTCTGCACAAGGCAAACCAAGCTCTGGGTCTTTGGGAAACTCAAGGCTGGTGTCTGTTGGCATTCTGGAGAGGGGATTGTCGTTTAATCCGAAGGGGGATTGTGAGGGGGCAGTAATGTCACTCACTGGGCTGAGGTATAGCAGATGGAGTTTAACATGGATGCATGTGAAGTATTGCATTTTGATAAAACAAACAAGGGGAGGCCTTATACAGTTAATGCTGGGCTTTGATAGTTATATAGAAAAGAGGGACACGGGGCGCAGGTATAATTCTTTGAAGTTTGTGGCGCAGGCTGTTTAAGGTTACTTCATTGCTCATATCTTTGAGTTTAGAAGTTGGGAAGTCATGCTGAGATTGTGCAGGATATTGATGAAGCCTCCTCTGAAGTACTGTGTGCAGTTCTGTTATAGGAAGGAGAGTATTAAGCTGGAGAGGGTTCAGAAGACATTTACTCGGATTTTACCAGGAACATCTCATCTTCTGCCTTGGAAGCCAGCAAAAACACGGCATGATCATTGGATTCACTGATTTACAAAACTCCCCTGTCCGACCCAGATCCAACCCCCGGACTCACATCTGCCCTCGCGAGGAGATGTAATGTCCATTTTCCTTCTCCCCATCTGATCCACACTCCCCACTGATCTGTCGCTATCACCTCCTACTTTCTCTCATCTATCACTTTTCCCCAGCCTAATCCCATCACCCAGTTTCTCTTAGCCCCCTCTCCCTCTCCTCTCCTGAAGAAAGGGCCTGCCTGAAACTTCGACTCTCTTGCTCCTCGGATATTGCCTGGCTTCTTGTGCCTTTTGCACCGCCATGCTTTACCTGCACTGAATTATCAAACATCTTCAGTCCCCATTGTCTCTTAGGTACCATGTCGTTGTCTGTTATAACCGCACGTAGTCTTAGGGATATTTTCTTCTCAGATGATGGACGATGAAAGTTCTCTCAATGTCTTCCTGATATTGTAGTGCCTGTTAAGTGGATACAGAATCTATGTTTCAATTTATAAACGGAGAAGCATGCTATTATTCTGATAAACCCCTGGCATTGCTCCTATATCCAAGGCAGGTTGAATGGTTACACATGATTGATCTACCAGACCCAACATTTATTCCCTCAGTCACCCCCACATATCCATTCCAGAATACGTAAATTTTAATCATAATTTTGAATTTTAAGAAAAAGTATTGAATTGAAATGGGTCAACGGGATTTATTTTCTCAACGACTGTGATTGATGTTAATCTCTGTGCATCCTAAATGTGTAACTGGAGGGCTTTCCTCTTCTATTAATTATGGACTCGTTTCAATGTGTTATCCCATAGTATCAGCGGGAGCATCACCGACAGCACTAACAGGGATCAACAGCTCCATATGGAGAAGGGGAGGAGAGATCAGAATCTGAGAACATTTGACTGGAATATTTCAACAATGGATCAGAATCTGAGAACATTAGACTGGAATGTTCCAACAATGGATCAGAGTCTGAGAACATTAGCCTAGAATGTTCCAACAATGGACAGGAGTTTATCTGGGGGTCTTTACTGGCTTTCTCAACCTTGGATCTCATTAGTGTTGCGGATCTATGATGTATCGCTGGTTATTCAAGCTATCGCATCCTCGCTATATTTGGTGTTCCTGGTACGTCATTCTATCTGTTCATTAAGCCAGGTTGGACTGAATTGCTGTTCATATTATTTAAAATTTAGCAAGGTAGATGTCAAGACTTTCAATTCCAAAGAAATATTCCATTCCTCACAAATTATATCGAGCAAATTATTCAAGACAAATTACTCACCAATGTGTGAGAAGAACCAGACTGTTCTCAAACTCCATAATACTTCTATCCCTGCACAGATATACATTTCTATATCCTTCCCACTCACGAATCCTGTCCAATACCAAAATCATGATATCCCCGTCTCCTCCTGAGATTTAGTGCATCTTCTGAATAAATCATAAACTGTGCCTTTGTTAAATCTGGATACAATTTATCAAGTCCTTTCTAACCACATGTCAATTCCAGAATAATTGTTCTTGAGTATGTTGAACTTGTTCACTGCACAGATTCTGTCAGACGGGCAGACACTGCATGCTGCTTAAGTCATTGACATATAATTTAGAGGCACAGAATAATAATCTGTTGGTATCTTTTGAAGGAAATTGATGTAATTGAACTGAAACTATCGTCATTTGTGAGAAAAGGCCCATCCGCTTGCTTCATGTCCTTCAGAGAAGTCAATGCGTTATCCTTCCTCAGACATGTCTTTGCAAACCCACAGCAATGTGATTGACTCTTTACTGTCTGTGGAACAGCTGAACCAGCCACTCAGTACAAGATCCATATAACATGCTGGCCTGACCATGGCTGCACACATCCCGTGAGAGAAGAACAAAAGTAAAGTTAGCTCCCTTCCTCTGCCTGATTTCCTTATTCCTACATTTCATTTCCATTCAGGTAGGTGACCATATTTCAAGTACAATCTTTCTGACTGAGTTTCTCCCCAAGAGTAATGTTCATCTCCACGGGTACCTCTGGTACTGGCTTTACTGATGCTGACAGACAGATGTAAGAAACTTTTAAATTCCACAACAGTGACAGTGCATAGAGAAGGAATGGGTTTTTATGTCATAATAAAGAAACGTAGACCGTTAAGTAAGGGAAAGGAATTATTGTGATCACCACTGAGAGTGTGGTTGAGCCAGTATTTGGGGTATTATGGACAGATGTTTTCTCCTTTAAAAGGAATTATCTCATTGCAATAGAGGTTGTGTAAAGGAAATTCACAAGAATAATCCCTGTGCTGATGGTAAAAGAGGAGTGAGTGAAGGTCAATCTGTAGCACTGTCAGAGAATAAGAGGTCATTGCATTGAAACTTGATATAAATGGACAATCACTCTTTATGTTCTTCACAGACACTAAGAATGTGATACATTCCATGGCTTGTATTTTTATTTTTACTCGGGATGCATGATTCTGGGTATTTAAGTGCCTCTGAGGATAAAATCTTCAGTCAAATCCAGCCTTGATATCAGTGTCAATCCCTCTTACCTAAGCAGGTCAGTTCAACACTTTTGTTCATGTTAATACGTGATGGTATCTGTGTGGAGAGTATTTTCTTCTCATAGAGGGTAGTGAATGTCAGGAATTCTCATATCTAGAAAGTTAGGGGAGTGATATCACTCCAAGTATTTAAAGACGAGGTAGATGGAGTTTTGACCTGTCAGAGATCCGAGGGGCGTGAAGAAATGCGCATGAAAGAAGAGGTAATGCCAACCGTAGGTCAGCCATGATACCATACAATGGCGTGAGCATCCAAATTACCTTTTCCTGTTTCTTATGTTCTCATATTCTGTTTTTGGAAAGTGAATGATGGTAATTTTCCTGGAAGTATTGTTATTGAATGTTGAGGACAGTGAGAGAAAAGTATTTCGTGAGCCATCTCTGTGAGAGATATGGGCCCGATATTCACAGTGAATCTGGATCTACAACATGAACAACAAATGAAATACCACTGGCAGATATGAAATACTCTTTAAAGAGGTGGGAGACCACATTCATATCCAGCTTGGAATTCCCATCACATTTTCCAACCTACAGCAAATCTCAAAGTGTTGAGGGACTGAATGATATCCTGTAATACTGCGGACAAGGTATTTGGAGAAGTGGTCTCTATCTGCTCCTATACAAATGGTTTTAAGGACTGAGTGGAACATAGGAACAGAGAACTGAGGAACAGGAGTGGGTCATTAGACACTTTGTCATTGCTCGACCAGACAGTAAGATCGTGGCTGATCTGAGTGTGGTCTGCGCAGCACTTTTCAGTCTGTCCACAATTTTCACATGTCTGTCAAATGTTGAACAAACTCAACTTTGAATAAATACTAGCACTCAGGCACAATACTAGGGAACTGCACACAGACAAAGTACACAGGCAGCACAATTCTGGAAGGCAACAGACATTTATCTATCTGTCTTGTTCCCATCCAATTAATTCTGCTGCAGTTTATCATTTAAGATTTGTTCATGGAACGTGGGTTTTGTTGATCGGCAAACATTTATGGACCATGTCTAATTACGCTGGAAGTGGTGATGTTGAGCTGCCATCTTGGGATGAAACCTCTGGGGAAGAGAATTCCCATTTGTACAGTTCATGCGAATTTCTCATTTCTGCTCCGAACAATGTTGGAGGGTCACTGTGTCCTTTTCAAGTCCCACTTCTCCACTGGTTCCAACATATTTGAAGTGTAACCTCGGTCATTCTCTCGAAAAATGTGAGACGCAGAGTCACACACGTACAGACACATACACAATCACACATGTCTGAAGACGAAAAAGAATAGGAAAAGGTTTCCAGAGTTTCTTAGTAGTTGAAATCATTTCAAATGGAAAAGAGATAATGTGTTCCAACTGATACTCTGTCTCCGACGTTATTCTACTCAAACAAGCTGCTGGTATGAGACTACTTCCTGGAGCAGTTGGATTTGGCAGAATTTCCTTTCGTTCAAACAGTGGAGCGATTCGCATGAATCCTCAACAGGAATCCTCCAATTTTGGTAAAGATGACTCAGGGATAATTTACTCTCACATTTTGCGGTCAGGAGGGACAAAGTAAGAGAGAGGGTAGCAATAGACTGTGGTTGACGGCTACAAGATCATCGGATATAGGAACAGAAATTAGGACATTCAGCCCATCGAGTCTGATCCACCATACAATTATGGCTGGCAAGTTTCTCAACACCATTCTCCTGCTTTCTCCCTGTAACCCTTGATTCCTTTGATACTCAAAAAGCTAACTATCTCTGTCTTAAATATACGTAATAACCTGACCTCCACTGCCTTCTGTGAAAATGAATTCCATAGATTCTCCACTCTCTGGCTGAAGACGTTTTTCCTTATCTCTATTCTAAAAGTATTTCCCTTTACTCTAAGGCTGTATCCTTGGCTCATAGAGTCTCCTACCAATGGAAGTCTTCTCAACATCCGTACTGTCCAGGTCATTTAGTATTCTGTATGTTTTAATTAAATCCCCCCACATCCCTCTGACCTCCATCAAGAACAGACCCAGATTCCTCAAACATTCTCATATGTTAAGATTTTCTTTCCTGGGACCATTCTCGTGTACCTCCTGTGAACCCATTCCAAGGTCAGCACATGCTTCCTTAGATATGGTCTCAAAACATCGCACACTACTCCAAATATGGTCTGACAAGACCCTTAAAGATCCTCAGAAGTACACCCCTGCTTTTATATTCAAATCCTTTCCAAATAAATTCCATCACTGCATTTGCCTTCCTGACGACTGACTCAACCTGCAAGTTTACATTGAGAGAATCCTGGAGTAGAACTCCCAAGTCCCTTTGCACTTCAGACAACTGGATTTTCTCGGTAGTCCATGTTTTTATTCTTCCTAACAAAGTGCATGTTCCCAAAACTACCCACTTTGTTCGCCATCTGCCACTTCTTTTCCCATTATCCTAAACTATTCAATCCTTTCTTGAGCCTCCTTGCCTCTTCGACGTCATCCTGAGAAGGACACTTTTATCGACACTGTTTGCTTCTTGCCAGAGAGTTAAACTTCTATCCATGTTAGCACCTTGCTTCTAAAGCCATGGGCCCTTGCCTTATTCAGTAGCCTCCTGTCAGCACATTGTCAAAGATCTTCTGGAAATCCAGGTGGATGACATCCATTGGTCTCCTTGTTCTAAGCTGCTCGTTATGTCCTCAAGGGTTTCTAGCAGATTTTCCAGCCATGACCTCCCCTTGATGAAACCATGGTCGCTTTGTCCTACTTTACCATCCACATCCAAGTATTCAGAAATCTCATCCTTCACAATGGATTCCAAGATCTTACCCAGAGTCAAG
Source organism: Chiloscyllium punctatum (assembly GCF_047496795.1). Lineage (NCBI taxonomy): Eukaryota > Metazoa > Chordata > Chondrichthyes > Orectolobiformes > Hemiscylliidae > Chiloscyllium > Chiloscyllium punctatum. The sequence continues at coordinate 41,322,054 of NC_092772.1, forward strand.
TTTAGATTAGTCATTCTGTAATTTTCCTTTTTTTTTTGCTTTACTCCCTTTTTAAACAGGGGTATGACATTAGCGATTTTCCAGTCCTCTGGGAATCTCCCTGATTCGACAGTTTCCCAAAAGATCACCACCAACGCCTCCCCTGTCTCATCAGCTATCTGCCTTAGAAATCTGGAGTGGAGTCCATCTGGTCCAGGCCATTCAGTTTTCCCAGCACCTTCTCCTTGGTGATAGCCACCTTACTCAGGTCTGTCCACTAAGTCTTTTCAATGTTTGGGATATTATTTGTGTTTTCAACCGTGTAGACTGACACAAAGTAATCTTTCAGCTCCTCAGCCATTTCCTTGTTCCCCATTACTATCTCTCCTGTGTCAATTTCTATCGATCAGATGCCCATTTTTGCCTCTCGTTTGCCCTTTATGTATCGAAAGAAGCTCTGACCGTCTTTCTTTACATGACTGGCTTGCTTACCTCACATTTAACTTTCTCACTCCTTATTACTTTTTTTTGCTCTCTGTTGGTCTTTGCAAGTGTTACGACATGGTGGTGAACGCCTCTGTTAATTAAACCAAACACACAGGAGAGCTCAAAGCCACACAGCCACTGCCGTCCTCTGTAATGTTACTCTTCTGGCTGCTGAATTCCCTGGGTTGTTGTATTTCTGTTTACTGTGAATATGTTTCATATGTAAAAATATAGAGCTGAAAACGTGTTGCTGGAAAAGCGCAGCAGGTCAGGCAGCATCCTCGGAACAGGAGAATCGACGTTTTGGGCATAATCCCATCTTCAGGTAGGGTTTATGCCCTTATCTTCGGGCTTGGATGCTGCCTGACCTGCTGCGCTTTTCCAGCAACACATTTTCAGCTCTAATCTCCAGCATCTGCAGTCCTCACTTCCTTCTATAAAAATAAGAATGGTAGCGATGACTGTAGTTTTTTTTTTAGCTCGCACACATTGCTGTCATGAGGAACAATGAATGAGAGAGAGTGCAATAGGCCGTTTCTTCTCGGGCAGATTATATTTTCTCCCTCTCTGAGTTGACTCACACAGTAATGTCATCCTCTCCCAAACTGGACCATGTCAGGTCTCTTTGTACATTGTCCAAACTATGTCTCCATCACATTCCCTGGCGCATCATTGCTGCTGTCGTACACAGAGCAAGACCCTGAGCAGAAAATGGTCTCGGTCGATTTGAAATATGTTTACATGGCCCTGTGTCATTAAAAAATAAAATGTTTAATGTACTCAGAATACCTGTGTTAAAATGAATGCATTTTTAAAAAAATGCAGAAACTGCTGGAAAAACTCGGCAGGCCTGTCAGTACCCAGCATGCCTTTTACATGCTGTAGTTGTACCAGCCTCCACCACTTCCTCTGGCAGCTCATTCCATACGCACACAACCCTCTGCGTGAAAAGGTGCCCTTTAGGCCTCTTCAAAGCCTTTCCCCTCTCACTTTCAACCAATGCCCTCTAGTTTTGGACGCCCCTAACCTGGGGAAAGACCCTGACTAGTCACCCTATCTATGAACATTCCGATTTTATAAACCTCTACTGCTGAGAAATGTAACTCCAATCAACACGAATGGTTGTACTTTTAGTCATCCTGGGCCTAAATTCTGAAATTCCATACTGACACCTCTTCCTTGTCTATCAGGTCACAATTCTAAATCCATTTTAATCAGTGTGTTCAGATGCATCATGAGACACTTCTGTGGGATTTACACCCAGACCTTTGGGTCTGGAGACAGGGATACTAGCACAATCGGCAATACCCATAAAGCTGTAACATTATTCTCCTGTGTGTTTGCTCATCAGCCTGTTATGACATGCTGTGACATACCTCTGCAACAGGCAGGATTTGAATCCAGTCCTACTAGACCAGAGCTAGGAACACTACCACACAAGTTCAGTAATTGGAATCTAATCAGAGTTCTGGCTCAGAGGCAGGGTCACTACCCACTACACTACCATACCTAGACTTGGGTGATATTTTATTGCCCACTTTCAGCTCGGTGTGGATTTATTATAATCAGGTTACCATTACTGAATTACACAAAGCACTTTGTATTGTTAAACAAATGCAAGACATTTGTCTCAACTGTAGGATGTTGAGTCCACGTGCTGTGCTATCAAAATTAACAATGACCATCTTTAATCGCTATTAACGGTCGTCTGCAATATTAGGGAAAGAAGTCCTGCAGACACACTCAGCCCAACGAAGGGTCTCGAATAGATTTTATTCACTGAACACCACAGACGAAGAAAAAGCATAATTTCTGGTCCCAAAAACACCAATCACACTTACCCACCTCTAACGTGTGACTTCCCTCTTCCTAAACCAAAACAATGATACCAGACCGCTGATTAGAGTCCAGCCTGTCCTCCCCACTGACTGTATCTGCAATCTGTCCCTTCTCCCCCTAACCACACAAGGCAACCCAAGCTCAGGGTCTTTGTGAAACTCCAGGCCGAAGTGTGCAGGCCTTCTGGAGACAGGGAAGTGATTTTAAAGGGGGAGAGTGAGGAGGTGGTAATATCACACACTGGGCTGAGGTGTGACAGATGGAGTTTAGTTTGGATTAATGCAAGGTATTGGATTTGGTAAATCAAACAAGAGCAGGATCTATACAATTAAAAGCAGGGCCTTTGGCAGTGTTGCAGAACAGAGACCTAGTCCGTCAGGTATAACTCTTTAAAATTTGCATCTCAGACAGATAGTATGGTTAAGGAGGTGTTTCACACACTTGTCTTCATTGGTCAGACCTTTGAGTATTGGAATTGGGAAGTTATGTTGAGGTTGTACAGGACATTGGTGAGACCTCTACTGGAATACTGTGTCCAGTCTGATCATCCTGCCCGCTCATTCCACAGACACACCACCCTCTGGGTGAAAACGCTGTCCTGAAGGTCACTTTTAAATGTTTCCACTCTCACCTTAAGGCTATGTCCTCTAGTTTTGGTCTCCTCTATTCTTCGAAAATACCTTGACTATTCACGTTGGTATTACTGACCTTGATATTATTAAGCTGGAGAGGATTCAGAAGAGATTAACCTGGATGTAGCAGGGAGAGGAGGGATTGAGCGATAAGAGATGCTGGGTACACTGAGACCTTTTTTCACTGGAGAGTATCAGGTTAAGGGGTAACTTTACAGAGGTTTATAAAATAATGAGGGGTACTGATAAGCTGAAGGACTGATGTCTTTTCCCTCGAGGTGGGGTTTCAAAACTGAGGGATATTTTAAGATGCGAGGAAAAAGATTTACAAAAGTCATTAGAGGTAATTATTGTAGACAGAAGCTGGCTTGTGTGTGGAATGAACCTCCAGGGGAAGTGGTGAAAGCAGGGATAGTTACAACGTTTATAGGACATTTAGATCAGTCCATGGATAAGACATCAGTTTGGATGGTGCTGTGAGCAGCTGCCCTCTCCCTCCCCCTCTCTGAATGAATCCCTGTTGGTTTTCACCCTCTGACAATGCCTGTGCAGTGGCGTGTGGAGGCCAGCAGAGGGTGGCATTACATCACTTTAAGCACCACAGAGAGTGCCAGACATGCCCCACATAGAGACACACAGATACACAATTGTTAGGGCACAGCGTGAAGCTCACCTGGTAACTTCAGTTAAACATAAAGAAATACTCAATTCGCCTCTTAAACTGTTAAAATATGAGGGACAGAGAACTCCCAAATTCCACTGTTTAAATAAAAATACCAATTTAATTTTTAACTCTGAAAGTGAACATTTTACATTAACTATTCACAAATCTGGGACCCCCCCCCCCACCCCCTTCTCTTAACTGCTTATTACCTGACTCCAGCTCTGCAGCAATATATTGTTTCTGCGTCTGCCAACCTCTCATACACACAGATGCTTTTAAGCTCTCAGTTCAGAACAGCGTTCACCCTTTCTTAAAGGTACAGTACACGCTTTCAACTTCATCACATTATACCCTGATGAATATCGATAAGTGGAGCCTATCCGGATTTCGCTTGCTCTGTGGTTTGTCAATATTTCATTACCTCCGTCTGGTGTGTTTCAGGATTTTTGTTGCTCCATTGACAGCATGTCATTATTCGACCCCGTCCATAAGAACATACCAGTATTTCACTTGCTTACACTCGTGAGTATGGGGCAGGATTTCAGTTGTTTCATGGGGACTGTGACACTATGACAATTTCAGTGTTTGTAGATGGCACCAAACATGGAAGAATTGTAAAGTCTATGGAGAAGAGTGTGGAACTCTAACAGGACAGTTGGTGTTGTGTTCAGGTGTATCGCAGTTGGGGATCAATGCAGAGCAGTGTGAGGTGATGCACTTTGGTCGGAAAGACAATGAAAGACAGTTTAAAACAGGCTGTACCATTATAAAGCGGCTGCAGGAGCAGAGGGCGCTGGGTGTATATGAGCATAGATTGTTGAAGATGTCAGGACAAGTGGGAGAGCAGTAAATCTCACAGATTAGTTTCAGTATTTGAGCTGTTTACAGGGGGCAGTGTAGGTGGGAGTCTCGGTGCTCCCTTCCTGGGAGGTGGTGGTGACCATGTGTTGTGAGCCCACCCTCCTGCCCACCGAGACCGTGGGGATTCCATCTGTACCAGCTCGACACAAAAGGGAGATGGCATCAGGGCCACAGCTTCTAAGATGTGCCGGGGGGAAACGGAGCTGCCAGTGGGTTTAAAGTGAGAATTGCCCTTCACTGAACATTGCTCCTTACTCGGCCGGTGGGACATGGATGTTTCAGAATCTCCACACGAGGTGTCCCGGTCCTCTCCGGCTCCTACCAGGGTCCTCCCCACATGGCGGGTGGGGGGGGGGGGGGGGTGAGGGAACGGATATCGGGCACTCCACCACCCGGCTTGGCCCTTTCTGTCCTATTCCAGGTTCTTTCTCCTGGAATGGGAGAAATGGAGGGATGGAGGGTGGGAGGGTGGGAGTGGGTGGCCCTGTTGTTAGTGCTGGTGCAGGAGGGGATAATGGCAAATGGTGATGTTTCCAGAGGGAGTCTGTAACAGTGTTGTATCCATGCAGTGTTATTGATGTGTGGGGTAAAGTGGACGGGTTGACAGAGAGAGAGAGAGAGAGAGAGAGAGAGAAGGTGCTGCATGGTTTACAGATCAATGTACTGGGGTGGTGTACACAGTCCTACATGCTGGGAGGGTAACTGCTCCTGGGTTACAAATCAATGCACTGGGGTGGTGTACACAGACCTACATGCTGAGCGGGTAACTGCTTCTGGTTTATAAATCAATGCACTGGGGTGGGCTACACAGTCCTACATGCTGGGAAGGTAACTGCCCCTTGGTTACAGATAAATGCAGTAGGGTGGAGTGAACAGTCCAACATGCTGGGGGGAGGGTAACTGCTCCTGGGTTACAGATAAATGCAGTGGGGTGGGGTGCACAGTCCTACATGCTGGGAGGGTAACTGCTCCTGGGTTACAGATTAATTCACAGATGAGCAGTGCACAGGCCACTGTGCTGGTCCGAATATCTGGTTGAGGTTTATAGATAATACCCTCCTGTGGTCTCCACAGGTCCTGGTGCTGGACAGATATCTAATCCGGGGTTATAGATCAATGCACTGCTTTGGTCTGCACAGTGTTCCACTCTGGACCGATTGCCGGATTGTATTGACCAGTGTAATGGATGGATCTGCACAGATTGCTGGGTTGTACTGAGCAGTACACTGGCCTGGTCTGTACAGTGTTCCACGGTGAACAGATATCTCCTCTGGGTATTTGGTGTCTGGGCTGGTTCTGTGAGGTGGGTTGAGCTGATCTGGCAATGCCTTTAGTTCCCATTCCAGTGACTGGACTCTCCTTTTCTCACCCCATTAATGTTACAGTGTTGGCATGCACAGTATATCATGTTGGTGGGGTGGGTAGGGGGAAAGGTGATGGACAGGTCAAGGAGTTCCCCGGAACGCTCTGTCCCCAACATTCTATAACTGACATTCCCCGGAACGTTCTGTCCCTGACATTGTTCAATTCACTGACTTCCGGCCGTTCACAAACAAAGGATAAGATCCCAAGGAAAGAGATCCCGTTCCAGGGAGAAGGAGACACCGTTCCGAAGGACCCTCAGGCAGTTAAATGGGTGAATACGTTTTCCCTGCGTTTACATTTCTTCACGACACAGGATCGACCACAATTTAGACCAAAATACAGGAATTCCCAAACTCTGTTTGTCTTCAGGAAACTGGGAGAGAATCCTTCAGGATAGCAACGTTTCCACCCTCTGTTTCAGGAACTGGGAAGGAGTGACCTGTGTCTGCTCTCGAGTGATCGAGTGTGTGGGAATGTTCTAGAAACCATTTGTCCTTATGGATGTGTCTCTGTGTGTTTGGGGAGGGAGGGTTTCTGGTGGTTTATGTCACATTTTTGTCAGTAATTACGACCTTCCCATTTATTATTCCAGCTCCAATTATTTTAATAAATCCCTGAATACAGGGACACATTTGAAAATCTCACTGGGTCCCCGATCAAACGGGTCCCTTTCCCTCCAGGCTGATGGATAATGGGTTTGTTTTCCTTCCTCACAGTTAACGTAGTGACCATCTACGTCCTGCTTTATAAAGATTGTGGATTGTCTCCATGTGTCAGATATTACCTGGGGGCCATGGCAGCGGCGGATCTCCTGGTCATTATCCTCGACCTGATCCTGAGACACATTCCCATTGTTTATCCGGAACAGTTTTATTTCCTGAGGCACTCCGTCCCCGTGTGTAATATCCACGCCGTCCTGCTTTATGCAGCCACTGACTGCTCTGTCTGGTTCACCGTCACTTTCACCTTTGATCGGTTTGTGGCCATTTGTTGCCAGAAGCTGAAAAGTAAATATTGCAGTGAGAAAACGGCGGCTGTGGTTCTGGGAGCAGTGACTGTGCTGAGCTGTTTAAAGAACATTTTCTGGTATTTTATGCTCGAGGCTCGGTATCGGCTGGTGAACGCCCCCTGGTTTTGTGATGTAACAATCGCTGTTCGATTCTCCATTGTCTGGGTCACAATTGAGTTCCTCCACCACATTCTAACTCCATGTGTTCCATTTCTTCTGATTCTGCTGTTCAATGTTCTCACCGTCAGACACATTTTAGTGACCAGCAGAGCCCGCAGGAGACTCCGCGCTCACACCAATGGGGACGCTCAGTCTGACACTGAAATGAGAAACCGAAAAAAATCCATCATTTTACTGTTTGTGATCTCGGCCAATTTTATCCTGTTATGGTCAACGTTAATGCTGTATTCTATATGGTACCGGATGGATGATATTGAGTTTTACTCTGTATATTTCCATGAGTACGTGCAGGAATTGGGTTTCATGCTGCAGCTCCTCAGTTGCTGCACAAACACCGCGATTTATGCCGTGACCCAGACTAAGTTCAGGCAGCAGCTGAAGAATGTGCTGAAATATCCCTTCACCCAAATCCATCCATCAATCAAATTCCCTCATTAATCAGTCCATCCAGGATTTTCTCATTTCAGTTCAGTGTTTCAGTGATGGAGCAGCCTGTCGCTATTGTATCAGACTGAGGGTAGCGCTGGTTTGTCCATCCTTATCCCACAGGGGGGTTACAGGGAAACATTTCAATGTTTCTCACAATTCACGGGCCAGTGAGGAAAGGCACCATCCCACTGACTGTATCCATCACTTCCATTTGTAACCACTAAAAATGTTGATTAAAGCGTGCCGAGCAGCAGAGTGACCGATGTTGTTGTGTGTCTTTGTGTTGGAGAAGCTGAGCTGGAGAGAGACAGACTCAGCCCCAAGTCCTGGTCCTCAGGCAAGGGGATGGGAGAGCACCATGCCCTGAGCTCAGGAGCTGGGTTAAACTCCCTCTTTACCCCCACTGCAGCCTCGCCTCCACATTACCTCTCCCCTACTCTTACTCCTCAATTATCTCTCTCGCTCTTTCAGCACACACTCCCTTTCTCAACCCTATCCCTCATCCCCCTCTCTCTCACACACCCGCCCCCCCACCCCGGTTTCTCCACCTGCCTCCACTCTTCCCTCTCCCACCTCTCTCTCTCTCGTGCCATCACTGTCTACCTCCCACAATTCCAAATCTACCCCATTTCCCCACCTCCCACATCTCATCCCCACCCCCCACACGCAGCCTCACCCCCAAGGGAGAGGGAAGGACCAGGGAGACAGCGTATGTCAGAGAGAGAGGGAGGGAGAGACAGGAGGGAGGGAGATTCAGTCAGAGGGAAAGATAGGGAGGTGGGAAGAGAGAGACACCGAGGGAGGTGGAGAGCGAGAAGGGGGAGAGAGAGAGAGAGATAGGGTGAGGGAGACAGTGAGACACGGGAGGAGATAATGAGAGAGGGGCGAGAGAGAGTGAGACGGAGAGGGGGCGAGGGAGGGGACAAGGGAGAGAAAAGAGAGAGAGGGGGGCGACGAGAGAGAGAAAAGGGGGCAAGAGAAATAGAGGAAGCGAGAGAGAGAAAAAAATGCAAGAAAGAGATAGAGAATGAGGGGACGAGAGAGACACATGGGTTGGGAGATGGGGGCAAGAGAAAGCGGGATGGCTAGAGAGACATAAATGAGGGAATAGAGTGGTGCAAAGAGAGAGAAGGTCGAGAGAGGGAGGTGAGAGAGAGAAGGAGAGAGAACGAGAGACTAGATGAGAGAGCAAGGGCGAGAGAGAGAGAGATGGTGAGAGAGAGGAAGGGCACAAAGGGGAGAGGGGTTTGTGAGAGAGCGAGAGAGTGTGGGAGGGGCGAGAGAGAGAGAGGGAGGGGGCGAGAGTGATAGAGAGGGAGTGGGGTGAGAGAGAGAGTGAGGGGGAGAGAGAGGGGGGCAAGAGAAAGAGGGAGGGGCGAGAGAGAGAGGGAGGGGGCGAGAGAGAGAGGGCGGACGGCGCGAGAGAGAGGGAGGGGGCGAAATAGAGTGAGGGGGAGAGAGAGAGAGGGAGGGGACGAGAAAGAGAGGGAGAGGGTCGAGAAAGAGAGGGGCGAGAGAGAGGGAGGGGGTGAGAGAGTGAAGTAGAGGGTGAGAGAGAGGGAGGGGGAGAGAGAGAGGGAGGGGCGAGAGAGAGAGGGAGGGGGACGAGAGAGAGAGGGATGGGGGCGAGAGAGAGGGAGGGAGGAGGAGAGAGAGAGTGAAGGGTGCGAGAGAGACTGGAAAGGGTCGAGAGACAGAGAGGGAGGGGGTGAGAGAGAGGGGGGCGAGAGAGAGAGGGAGGAGGTGAGAGAGAGACGGGGATGGGGTGGGCGAGATGGAGAGATGGAGGGAAGGGGCGAGAGAGAGAGAGGAAGGGGGCGTGAGAGAGAGGGAGAGGTGGCGAGAGAGAGGGAGGGACGGGGGTGAGAGAGAGAGTGGGGGTCATTTAGAGACGGGGCGAGAGACAGGGGGAGGAGGAAGTGAGAGAGAGGGAGGGAAGGGGCGAGAGAGAGAAAGGGGTGGGCGAGAGAGAGAGGGGGTGCGAGAGTGAGACGGAGGGGGCGAGAGAGAGAGGGAGGGGAAGAGAGAGAGAGTGAGGGGGTGAGAGAGAGAGAGTGGGGGGAGAGAGAGAAAGGGAGGGGGTGAGAGAGAGAGGGAGGGCCGAGAGAGAGGGGGGTGAGAGAGAGTGAGGGAGAGAGAGAGTGAGGGGGCGAGAGAGAAAGAGGGATTGTGTCAAGAGAGAGAGGAAGGGGTGTGAGAGAAAGAGGGATGGGGTCGAGAGAGAGGGGGGCAAGATAGAAGGAGGGGGCGACAGAGAGAGGGAGGCAAGGGGTGAGAGAGAGAAGGGGAGGGTGCGAAAGAGAGAGAGGGAGGGGGCGAGAGTGAGAGGGAGGGGCGAGAGAGAGAGGGAGGGGACGAGAGAGAGATAGAGGTAAGGGGTGAGAGAGAGAGAGTGAGGGGGAGAAGAGAAAGGGAGGGGAGAGAGAGAGGGAGAAGTGAGAGAGAGAGAGGGAGGTGGCGAGAGAGAGGGAGGGGGTGAAACAGTGAGGTGGGTGAGAGATAATGAGGGGGAGCGAGAGAAGGAGGGGGGCGAGAGAGAGAGGCAGGAGGCGAGAGAGAGTGAGAAGGGGGCGAGAGAGAGAGAGAGAAGAGGCAAGATAGAGAGGGGGACGAGCGAGAGAGGTAAGGGGGCGAGAGAGAGAGAGGGAGGGGGCGAGAGAGAGAGGGAGGGAAGGAGAGAGAGAGGGGGAGGGGGCGAGAGAGAGAGGGAGGGGCGACAGAGAGAGGGAGGGGGTGTTAGAGAGAGGGGGGCGAGAGAGAGTGGGAGGCAGATGAGAGAGAGAATGGGAGGGTGCGCGAGAGAGAGATAGTGGTGGACGGGAAAGAGAGGGAGGGGCACAAGAGAGAGGGAGGGGGGTGAGAGAGAAAGAGGGAGAGGGGGTGAGAGAGAGAGGGAGCGGGCGAGAGAGAGGGGGAGGAGGGGAGAGAGAGAAGAGGGAGAGGGGTTGAGAGAGAGAGGGAGAGGGGTTGCCGAGAGAGAAAGGGAGAGGGTGAGAGAGAGAGGGAGGTGGCGAGAGAGAGAGAGGGACGGGGGTGAGAGAGAGAGAGAGGGAGGGGGTCTGAGAGAGACAGGGGGCGAGAGAGGGGGGGAGGAGGACGAGAGAGAGAGGGAGGGAAGGAGTGAGAGAGAGAAAGGGAGGGGCGAAAGAGAGAGGGGGTGTGCGAGAGTGAGAGGGAGGGAGCCGCGAGAGAGAGGGAGGGGGAAGAGAGAGTGAGTGAGGGGGTGAGAGTGATTGTGGGGGAGAGAGAGAAAGGGAGGGGTCGAGAGAGAGGGAGGTGGCTGAGAGAGAGTGACGGGGAGAGAGAGAGGGAGGGGGTGAGAGAGAAAGTGGGATTGGTTCGAGAGAGAGAGGAAGGGGGCGAGAGAGAGAGAGAGATGGGGTCGAGAGAGGGAGGGGCAAGAGAGAGGGAGGGGGGCGAGAGAGAGAGGGAGGGAAGGGGTGAGAAAGAGAAGGGGAGGGGGCGAAAGAGAGAGAGGGAGGTGGCGAGAATGAGAGGTAGGGGCAACAGAGAGAGGGAGGGGATGAGAGAGAGAGGTAAGGGGATGAGAGAGAGAGTGGGTGAAGAGAGAGAAAGGGAGGTGAGAGAGAGGGGGAGGAGGACGAGAGAGAGAGGGAGGGAAGGAGCGAGAGAGATAAAGGGAGGGGCGAAAGAGAGAGGGGGTGTGCGAGAGTGAGAGGGAGGGGGCGAGAGAGAGAGAGAGGGGGAAGAGAGAGTGAGTGAGGGGGTGAGAGTGTGAGTGGCGGAGAGAGAGAAAGGGAGGGGGCGAGAGAGAGGGAGGAGTGTGAGAGAGAGTGAGGGGGAGAGAGAGGGAGGGGGGCGAGAGAGAGAGGGAGGGAAGGGGTGAGAGAGAGAAGGGGAGGGGGCGAAAGAGAGAGAGAGGGATCTGGCGAGTGTGAGAGGTAGGGGCGAGAGAGAGAGGGAGGGGATGAGAGAGAGAGGTAAGGGGGTGAGAGAGAGAGAGTGGGGGAAGAGAGAGAAAGGGAGGGGAGAGAGAGAGTGAGAAGTGAGAGAGAGGGAGGGGGCGAGAGAGAGGGAGGTGGGTGAGAGAGTGAGGGAGGGGATGAGAGAGAGAGTGAGGGGGAGAAAGAGAGAAGGATGGGGGCGAGAGAGAGAGGCAGAGGTGCGAGAGAGAGAGAGAGGGAGGAGGCGAGAGAGAGAGAAGGGGGCGAGAGATAGAGGGAAGGGGGTGAGAGAGAGAGAGACGGGGCGAGAAAGAGAGGGAGGGGGCGAGAGAGAGAGGGAGGGCGCGATAGAGAGAGGGCGCGAGAGAGAGTGGGAGGCGGACGACAGAGAGAATGGGAGGGTGCGCGAGAGAGAGATTGGGGTGGACGGGAAAAAGAGGGAGGGAGTGAGAGAGAGAGAGATTGGGACAAGAGGGAGAGGGAGGGGGACGAGAGAGAGAGGGAGGAGGGGTGAGAGAGAAAGTGGGAGGGGTCTGAGAGAGAGAGGGAGGGGGTGAGTGAGAGAGAGGGAGGAGGGGAGAGAGAGAAAGAGGGAGAGGGGGTGAGAGAGAGAGAGAGGGAGAGGGATGGTTGACAGAGAGAGGGAGGGGGTGAGACAGAGAGAGGGAGGCGTGGCGAGAGAGTGAGGGAGGTGGGTGTGAGAGAGAGAGAGAGAGAGAGGGGGACGAGAGAGAGAGGGAGTGGGCCAAGAGAGTGTGAGGAAGGGGATGAGAGAGTGAGCGGAGGGGGATGAGAGTGAGAGTGGGAGGGGGATGAGAGAGAGGAAGGGGGATGAGAGAGTTAATGGGAGGGCGGGCGAGAGAGAGGGGACAAGAGAGAGAGAGAGGGAGGGAGACGAGAGAGAGAGGAAGGGGGATGAGAGAGAGGGAGGGGGACAAGAGAGAGAGGGAGGGGGGTGAGAGAGAGAGAGGGAGGTGGACGCAAGAGAGTGGGGAGAGAGGGAGGGGGTGAGAGAGAGAGAGGAACGGGGCGAGGGAGGGAGTGGGAGGCGGCATGAGTGAGAGGGAGGGATGGGGCGAGAGAGAAAGAGGGAGGGGGCGAGAGAGAGGGGGGAGAATGAGGGAGGGTGTAAGAGAGAGGGGGAGGGGGCAAGAGAGAGAGAGTGGGCGAGAGAGAGAGGGAGGTGGTGAGAGAGAGAGAGGGAGGGGCAAGAGAGAGAGGGAGGGGGCGAGAGAGAGAGGGAGGGGGCGAGAGAGAGCGAGTGGGCGAGCGAGAGGGAGGGAGGGGTTGAGAGATAGAGGGATGGAGTGAGAGAGAGATAAGAGTTGCATGAGAGAGAGGGGGTGAGAGAGCGAGGGAGGGGGTGCGAGAGAGAGGGAGGGGTGAGAGAGGGAGAGGGAGGGGGCGAGAAGGAGAGAGAGGGAGGGGGAGAGGGAGAGAGGGTAGCGAGAGAGAGAGAGGGAGGGGGTGAGGGAGAAAGCGATGGGGCGAGAGAGAGGGAGGGAGGGGTTGAGAGAGAGGGATGTAGTGAGAGAGAGAGAGAGGGACGGGAATGAGAGAGAGAGGGGGTGAGAGAGAGAGGGAAGGGGTGCGAGAGAGAGGGAGGGGGGTGAGAGAGGGAGAGAGAGGGGGACGAGAGAGAGAGGGAGGAGGAGAGAGAGAGAGTTTGGCGAGAGAGAGAGGGAGGGAGGGGGCAAGAGAGAGAGGGAGAGGGCGAGAGAGAAGGAGGGGAGAGAGAGAGGGAGGGTGTGAGAGTGTGAGGGAGGTGAGAGAGAGAGAGGGAGGGGGCGAGATTGAGAGAGGGAGGTGAGAGCGAGAGAGAGGGTGGGGGCGAGAGAGAGAGAGGGAGGGGGGTGAGAGAGAGAGGGAGGGGGGTGAGAGAGGGAGAGAGAGGGGGACGAGAGAGAGAGGGAGGAGGAGAGAGAGAGAGGGTGGCGAGAGAGAGAGGGAGGGAGGGGGCAAGAGAGAGAGGGAGAGGGCGAGAGAGAAGGAGGGGAGAGAGAGAGGGAGGGTGTGAGAGTGTGAGGGAGGGGCAATAGAGAGATGGAGGGGGCGATGGAGAGAGCGAGGGGGCGAGCGAGAGGGAGGGAGGGGTTGAGAGAGAGAGGGATATAGTGAGAGAGAGAGAGGAGGGGAATGTGAGAGGGAGGGGGTGAGAGAGGGAGAGGGAGGGGGGATGAGAGAGCGAGGGGGGGAGGAGAGAGAGGAAGAGAGGGGTATGAGAGAGAAAGTGGGAGCGTCGAGAGAGAGAGGGAGATGAGAGAGACGGAGGGAGGCGAAAGAGAGAGAGGGAGGGGTGAGCGAGAGAGGGAGGGGGCGAGAGAGAGAGGGAGGGTCGAGAGAGAGAGCGAGTGGGCGAGCGAGAAGGAGGGAGGGGTTGAGAGAGAGAGGACTGGAGTGAGAGAGAGAGGGAGAGTTGTGTGAGAGAGAGGGGTGAGAGCGCGAGGGAGGGGGTGCGAGAGAGAGAGAGGGGGTGAGAGAGAGGGGTGAGAGCGCGAGGGAGAGGGTGCGAGAGAGAGAGAGGGGGTGAGAGAGAGGGGTGGAGAGAGAGAGTTGATGAGTGGGGCGAGAGAGAGGGAGGGAAGAGGTGAGAGAGAGAGGGAAGGGGTGCGAGAGAGAGGGAGGGGGTGAGAGAGGGAGAGGTAGGGGGACGAGAGAGAGAGGGAGGAGGAGAGAGAGAGAGTGTGGCGAGAGAGAGAGGGAGGGGCAAGAGAGAGAGAGGGAGGTGGCGAGAGAGAGAGTTTGGGGGCGAGAGAGAGAGAGGGAGGGGGCAAGAGTGAGAGGGAGGGGGCGAGAGAGAGGGAGGGGAGAGAGAGAGAGGGAGGGTGTGAGAGTGTGAGGGAGGGGTAAGAGAGAGAGGGAGGGGGCGAGGGGGCGGGCGAGATGGAGGAAGGGGTTGAGAGAGAGGGATGTCGTGAGAGAGAGAGGAGGGGAATGTGAGAGAGAGGGATAAGAGAGCGAGGGAGGGGTGCGAGACAGAGGGAGGGGGTGAGAGACAGAGAGGGAGGGGGGATGAGAGAGAGAGGGAGGGGAGTGAGAGAGAGAGAGGGGTACGAGAGAGAAAGTGGGAGCGTCGAGAGAGAGAGGGAGGCGAGAGAGACAGAGGGAGGCTAAAGAGAGAGAGGGAGGGGTGAGCGAGAGAGGGAGGCGAGAGAAAGAGCGAGGTGGGATGTGAGAGAGAGAGGGAGGGTGCAAGAGAGAGAGGGAGGGGGCGAGAGAGAGAGGGAGGAGGCGAGAGAGAGAGCGAGTGGGCGAGCGAGAGGGAGGGAGGGGTTGAGAGAGAGAGGGATTGAGTGAGAGAGAGAAGGAGAGTTGTGTTAGAGAGAGGGGTGAGAGAGCGAGGGAGGGGATGGGAGAAAGAGGGAGGGGTTGAGAGAGGGAGGGGGATGAGAGAGAGGAAGGGGGATGAGAGAGTTAATGGGAGGGCGGGCGAGAGAGAGGGGACAAGAGTGGGGGGTGAGTGAGCGAGAGGGAGTGGGACAAGAGAGAGAGAGGGAGGGGGACGAGAGAGAGAGGAAGGGGGACGAGAGAGAGGGAGGGGGACAAGAGAGAGAGGGAGGGGGGTGAGAGACAGAGGCGGGGTGAGAGAGAGAGAGGGAGGTGGACGCAAGAGAGTGGGGAGAGAGGGAGGGGTGAGAGAGAGAGGAACGGGGCGAGGGAGGGAGTGGGAGGGGCAAAGGAGAAAGGGAGGGGGCGAGAGAGAGAGCGAGTGGGCGAGCGAGAGGGAGGGAGGGGTTGAGAGATAGAGGGATGGAGTGAGAGAGAGAGGGAGAGTTGCATGAGAGAGAGAGGGAGAGAGAGCGAGGGAGGGGGTGCGAGAGAGAGGGAGGGGGTGAGAGAGGGAGAGGGAGGGGGCGAGAGAGAGAGGGAGGGGGAGAGGGAGAGAGGGTGGAGAGAGAGAGAGAGAGGGAGGGGTGAGGGAGAAAGCGATGGGGCGAGAGAGAGGGAGGGAGGGGTTGAGAGAGAGAGGGATGTAGTGAGATAGAAAGAGGGAGGGGAATGTGAGAGAGAGAGGGGGGTGAGAGAGGGAGAGGGAGGGTGACGAGAGAGAGGGAGGGGGAGAGAGAGAGGGGTGGCAAGAGAGAGTGTGTTAGTGGGGCGAGAGAGAGAGGGAGGTGAGAGTGAGTGAGGAGAGGGTGAGAGGGAGTGATGGGACGAGAGAGAGAGTGAGGGGGCAAGAGAGAGTGAAGGGGCGAGAGAGAGAGGGAAGGAGCGAGAGAGAGAGGGAGGCAGGATGTGTGAGAGGGATGGGGTGAGAGAGCGAGGGAGGGGATGTGTGAGAGAGATGGAGGGGGATGAGAGAGGGAGATGGAGTGGGGTGAGAGAGAGAGTGAGGGTGTGTGAGAGAGAGAGGGAGAGGGCGGGTGAAAGAGAGAGGGAGGATGCGAGAGAGAGAGGGAGGTGGGCAAGAGTGGTGGGTGAGTGAGAGAGAGGGAGGGGGCGAGAGAGAAAGAGAACCGGGTGGAGGGAGTGTGAGGAGGGAGAGAGAGAGAGAGGGAGGAGGTGAGAGAGAGAGAGGGAAGGGGTGCGAGAGAGAGGGAGGGGGTGAGAGAGGGAGAGGGAGGGGTGAGCGAGAGAGGGAAGTGAGAGAAAGAGCGAGGGGGGATGTGAGAGAGAGAGGGAGGGGGCAAGAGAGAGAGGGAGGAGGCGAGAGAGAGAGCGAGTGGGCGAGAGAGAGGGAGAGGAGAGAGAGAGGGAAGGTGTGAGAGTGTGAGGGAGGGGCAAGAGAGAGAGGGAATGGGTGAGGGGGAGAGCGAGGGGGCGAGCGAGAGTGAGGGAGGGGTTGAGAGAGAGGCGGATGTAGTGAGAGAGAGAGAGGAGGGGAATGTGATAGAGAGGGGGTGAGAGAGCGTGGGAGGGGTGCGAGAGAGAGGGGGGTGAGAGAGGGTGAGGAAGGGGGGATGAGAGAGAGAGGGAGGGGGAGAGAGAGAGAGAGGGGTACGAGAGAGAAAGTTGGAGCGTCGAGAGAGAGAGGGAGGCGAGCGAGACGGAGGGAGGCGAAAGAGAGAGAGGGAGCGGTGAGCGAGAGAGAGGGAGGTGGCTAGAGATAGAGAGAGAGACAGGGCGAGAGAGAGAGGGAGGGAGGGGGCGAGATAGAGAGAGAGAGGGGGTGAGAGAGAGAGGGAGGGGGCGAGAGAGAGAGAGGGATAGAGTGAGAGACAGAGAGGGAGGGGGTGTGAGAGAGAGAGATGGGGGTGAGAGAGCGAGGGAGGGGATGCGAGAGAGAGGGAGGTGGTGAGAGAGGGAGACGGAGGGTGACGAGAGAGAGGGAGGAGGAGAGAGAGAGGGGTGGCGAGAGAGAGAGGGTGAGTGGGGCGAGAGAGACAGTGGTAGGGGGCGAGAGGGAGGGTCGAGAGAGAGAGAGAGGGAGGCGAGAGAGAGAGGGGGATTGGGCGAGAGGGAGTGATGGAACGAGAGAGAGAGTGAGGGGGCAAGAGAGAGAGTGAAGGGGTGAGAGAGAAGAAAGGGGCGAGAGGGGGAAGGGGCGAGAGAGAGAGGGAAGGGGCGAGAGAGAGGGAGGCAGGGTGAGTGAGAGAGAGAGGGATGGGGCAAGAGAGCGAGGGAGGGGATGTGTGAGAGAGAGCGAGGATGCGAGAGAGAAAGGGAGGGGCAAGAGATAGAAACGGAGTGGGATGAGAGAGAGAGGGAGGAGGAGGGGGAGAAAGGGAGGGAGGGGGAGAGAGAGAGGGTGGGGGCGAGAGAGAGAGGGGGAGAGAGAGAGGGAGGGAGGGTTGGGGAGAGAGAGGAAGGGGGAAAGAGAGAGGGGGACGGGGCGAGAGAGACAGGGAGGGGGTGAGAGAGAGAGATGGAGGGGGCGAGGGAAAGGAGGGTGAGTGAGAGGAGTGCGAGTGAGAGGAGGACGAGTCAGAGGAGGGCGAGTGAGAGGAGGGTGAGTGAGAGGAAGGCGAGTGAGAGAAGGGCGAGTGAGAGGAGGGAGAGTGAGGGCGATTGCGAGAGAGAGCCAGAATGAGAGCAAGAGACACAGAAAGATGAACAAAGGGGGCGAGCAAGAGAGAGAGAGAGCGTGAGAGAGATAGCGAGAGAACGAGGCAGCGAGAGAAAGAGAGGTGCCAGAGAGACGGAGAGAGGGGGCAAGAGAAAGACAGTGAGAGATAGCGAGAGAGTGAGCGTGCGAGAGAGAGATGGTCAAAAGAGAGAAGATTGGTAGAGAGAGAGAGAAGGGAGAAGGATAGAGAGAGAGAAGGCGACAGAGAAAGATGGGGGAGAGTGAGAGTGAGAGAGAGAGGCCGCGAGAGAGAGGGAGTGAGAGAGAAGGGATAGCAAGGCGGAGAGACGGGACGAGCGAGAGGTAGAGCAATGAGAGACGGACGAAAGAGAGAGAGGAGGCAAGAGACAGAGGGAAAGCCCAGAGAGGCAGAGATATAGGGGTGAGAGTGGAAGAGACGATGAGAGAGCGATGAGGCAAGAGCGAATGTGGGAGCGAGATGGGGAGAGAGAGAGAGAGAGGGTTGCGTGATAGAGAGAGGGAGAGAGTGACCGAGAGTGAGCGAAAGAGAGAGAACAAGCGAGAGAGAACGAGAGAAAGAGGGTTTAGTTGCAAGAAAGAGGGAAAGAGCGGCAAATATCAGAGAGAGAGTGAGAGTGCGAGGGAAAGAGAGGGAGAGAGGGTGTGTGAGAGAGGGTGAGGGAGAGAGTGATCGAGAAAGAGCAAGGGAGGAGTTAGAGAGGGGCGACAGAGAGAAAAAGAGAGTGAGAGAAGCGAGAGGGAGAGGTGATAGAGAGAAGGATAGAGAGAGAGCGAGAGAGGTGAGCGATGGTGACAGGGGGAACAAAGAGAGAGAGAAGGAGATAGAGAGAGAGGGGGCGAAAGTGGGTGTAACAGAGAGAGAGTGCCACGCGCAAGAAAGAGAGAGGCAAGAGAGGGTGACAGTGATGGGGGAGAGAGAGGAGAAAAAGGATGTGTGAGAGAGTGGGGAAAGGAGAGGGAGAGAGAGAAGGAGCGAGAGAGAGAGATGGGGAGAGCGAGAGAAAGAGGACACGAGTGAGAGAAAGAGGGATGAGAGACAGACGAGTATGAGTGAGGGAGGGAGGGAGGGCTGAGAGAGAGAGAGAACGAGAAAGAGAGAGAGCGCGAGAGAGAGCTGCAAGAAAGAGCAAGAGAGAGAGAAAGGAAAGAGCGAGATTGGCAGAGTGGGATCATGGCAGTGTGGAAACGAGGGAGTGAGGGAGCGAGAAAGAAGGAGAGTGGCAGAGTGGCAGCGAGGGAGCGGCAAGAAAGAAAGAGAGAGAGAGATGGGGAGGGAGATAGAGGAGGGTAGAGGGAGGGGGGAATAGAGGAGGGGACAGAGAGAGGGGTAGAGGGAGAGGGGGTAGAAGGAGTGGGTAGAGGGAGGATGTAGAGTGAGGATGTGGGGGGTAGAGGGAGGAGGAGTAGAGGGAGGGGGTAGAGGGAGGGGGTAGAGGGAGGGAGTAGAGGGAGGGGGTGGAAGAGAGGGAGGAGGAGAGGAACTGGGTTAAAGGGAGGGCAGGGAGGGGGTGTAGAGGGAGGGGTGTAGAGGGAGGGGGTAGAGAGAGGGGGTAGAGGGATAGAGGGAGGGGGCAGAGGGAGGCGGATAGATGGAACGAGAGAATGGCTGCGAGGGGCGGGGGGGTGGGAGAGGGGGCAAAAGCGGAGAGGGGACGAGAGGGGGCAGCAAGGGGGCTGGCGATGGTGGGCGGCGTGTGGGGGGTGATGGGATGGGCGAGAGTGGGGGAGGGGGGAGAAGGGGGTGTGAGGGGGGCAAATGGTGGGGCAAAAGCGTGGCCCAGTGGGGCCAGGGGTTTCGAGAGGGTGGGGGTGAGGAGGCGCATGGGGGTTGGAGCGAGGGGGATCGAGGAGGTGGGTGAGAGGGCGGGTGGAAGGGTGGGCTGTGTGAGTGAGGGGGGCAAGAGGGGGGCGAGAGGGGGGCGAGAAAGGGACAAGGTGGGGCGGGGGCAGTGGGGGGCGAGAGAGGGGGCGAGAGGGGGGCGAAGAGGGGTGGGAGAGGGGGGAGGCAGGGATAGGTGGTTAAGAGGGGGGTGTCAGGGGGTCGCGAGAGGGTGGGGCAGGGGGCTGTGAGGGGAGGAGAGAGGGGAGAGAGTAGGGGAGAGAGGGAAGGAGGGTGCTGTCTGTGTCATTTCATCATCTGTGAAACATATTAAGACCGGCAAAGGCCCTCATACTGATAATTTTCTGGTCAGGACACCAGTCACTAACTGCTTCCAGGTTCTGATAAATAACCAAACATACAACAGGAGTTTCACTTGCAGAGAAAAAGGTAGCGATGGTTACATCAACATCAGAACACGAGGAGGCTATTGAGCTTCTTGAGCATATTCCACCTTTCACCCAAATCATGGTAATCTTCCTTATCATGTCAAATCCCTGTCGTAGTCCCATAATCCTACAGCATTTTCATTCAAAATCTACCAATCTCAGATTTAAAATTTGCAAATGATTACCAATTCATCGCTGTTTGTGGAACTTTATCAAACTTTATCCATTTCTGTGTATAAAAGTTTTCCCCGTTATCACACCTCAATGTTCTGACTCTAACAGTCTATCTGTTTAATCTTTCGTTTTAAATTAATCCTTGGAATCCAAGTATCGCTTCAGTAAATCTACACTTCACTTCCACTCAGAGTGATCCTCTCCTTAAGCCATGGTGCCCAGCCCTGACAGCTGGGTCTAACTAGGTTCGGATTTGCTGAAGCATGACTTCTAATCCTTTGGTATCTCGTCTTCTGCAGAGTTCAATGTCAACATTCCACCGGTCCCTTGGTCACGTTTCTGAACCTGTCTGTGACAGATTCATGAACTATGCAGCTGGATCAATCCCACCAAGTTTCTTTGGAGTCCACACTCTCTCTATTTTCACAATCAAGAAATATCCTATTTTGATCCAACCTCTCACTTGTCGACACAAACTCATCTGTCGCTGTTTTTTTTCATTTACTGAATCTATCAAGATTGCTTTCTAATGCTGTGCTTCCATCTACCTACACTTGGAATCACTGTAATCTGCAGAGTGGCCCCAAAGTTTGAATGTGGCTTTCCTTTCATTATGAATAGCGAATAAATAGGGCTCCAACATCGATCCGTGCAGGATATCACTGACCATATCCTTCCAATTAGAATATCTCTTATTATCTGCACAAATGTCTCTTGTTCAAATCAAATTCCTTTGTAAAGACCTCTTTTGCATCTTATTACCACCTTTAATGGACAGTAGAATGGAGTAAATTCAGGGACATTCTTAGCAGTCAAATTGAGTTTGTGTTTACCTGATTGGGTGAGCAAGGAATTCAAGTAAATATTAATCTTTGTCTTTACTACATGGTAACTCGATCACAAAGATTAACAATGTAAAATATTTATTCTTCAAGATTTATACACTCTGGGCACATTGTTACCGAGTGGTATTCGCTTTTCTTTTGCAAAAACACAAGATCCACCAACTATTGGCATACACTCGTTACGCTGTATGGTCCTTGTCCTCTCCATCTGAATCTCATGGCAAGATACTTCGAACATTCGAACATGGAGAGGAGCAACTATTCCAAGCACTGACATCCCACTAATTGACACCACCACTCACCCGAATCCACAGGAGAAGCCAATTGGTCCCGCACTATATCCTCATCTGAATCATCGTGCTTGCTGCGTTTCTTCCCCATTTTAAAGCAGTGATGGCTCTCTGATGGCAGAAGGAACGGAAGGATTTCTCTTCAATCTCATCTTTTGCCATTGACTCATCGAACTTAAGGGAGTACTCAGTGGCAACAGAAGCAGAGTCTGGAGAGACAATAAATGATTGACATTGTTCTTTGTTATTTTCCATTGCTCACTGAAAGGTTTAGAACTTGAACTTGAAGTTAGGGGCTGAGCTCGAATCCTTGGATTAATTATCTGCTCAAGGAGCAGAGTTGGGTTACAATTATTGATTCAACACAACTTTGATATTGAATCAAACATTGTTTAAGTTTCCTTATGCACAACCACAGATCCAAGGGAAACACAAGGAAGTTGGATTGAATAGCTTAAGCACATGACTGAGTAAAGGAATCTTAAACTAAATCAGTGCAAGTCATGTGCCCATTTGACCCACATATCCTTTGGGTAGGGAAGGAGTGATAACGTAGCAATAGATTTGATTGATTCGAATCATCTAACTGAAGAGACACACTTCCCTGTTTCAGTCATGCATTCAGAGGAAGGACAAAACATCATTTCTGGTTAAAGAATTCACCTCTCTCAACAGGTAATGAAGGCACACTGTTTCTGCGCATCGAGTCGTTGGCCACTGTTTGAACCACCTCCTCAATAGAGCTATTTCCCTTTTGTGTGGCCAGAGGTTCTGCTTTTCTCCAAAAGGGTGAGCTGCCTTGTTTACTGCTGCCGCTGCTGCTCCTATAGAAATGTCACAGAACAACACAGATGTATAGTTTCAGGACACAAAAACAGTTTCTCAGTATTTGTGATTTCCACAGGCCTCCTTCCCAACCTAAACCCATCAACATAGTTTTTTTCGATTTCTTGTATTCCAAGCTCCTCCTTGAATTCATCTGTTATTTGCTTCAATTATTCCTGATTAGGTAAGTTCTACATTCAAACCCCTCTGGGTAAAGACTTTGTCGCCCTCTGAAAATTCCCCATTTGATTTAATAATGACTACAATTATATCCCCAGTTCCAGTGGATAGTGTCATTTACAAGCAGAAACATCTTTTCTATGTCTAGCCTATCAAACCCCTATGTAAATGGACCATGTCACCTTTTTTTATACGAGACAGGACTGTCCAATCTTACTTGATGAATTCAAATTCAGTTTTGATATAATTCCAGTAATTATTCTTTATCTTCCCTACTGCCTCTACATCTATTTAACAAGATGAAGATAAGAACTGTTTGCAGTGCACCAAGGGTGACCTGTCCATGGTTCTACACGTGTCTAACACCGAACATTCTGTCGCCCACGAAATAAACCCATGATCTACTTTTCTATCTAACCTCACAAACCGGTGCCATTTGCTGCTAGTGCCTCATTCCTATCTCCAGATCATCTGCCCTATTTAAGGACATATTTCCAAAGAGGAACTGGTCTCTTTATTCTTTTGACCACAGTGTACTACCTCACACATGGGTGGAGGTTAATCTTCCATAGCTTTGACTGCGAAATTCCCTTAACCAAATCTTCCCTAAGGTAAGTCTTCCTAAAAATAGAACTCCAATACATTGATGTACTTAATCTCATCAACTATTTCCTATTTGAAAAGCACTAACTGTCCAGCTCAGTTTTGAACAAACATCCTCTGCCACAATTATTAAAATGTCACAAGCTGAACTACAATTGCTTTTTGCGTTCATATTCATTGGAGCCCAAGAGTGAGAGGTGGTATCATTGACGTCTATAAAATGGTCAAGGGATTGAACAATTAGATGCAGAGAAGATGATCAATCTAAAATGAGGAGTCGTAAATTTAGGGGAAGTTGGAGGAATTAACTCTCTCAGAGGATGGTGAATCTGGGGAATTCACTACCTCAGAACAGTGTGGATTCTGGGACATTAAGTAAATTGAAATAGGAGGCACACAGATTTTTAATGAGTAATGGGCTGAAGAGTTAACGAGAGCTGGCACGAAAGTGGTGTTCAGGCCAAGATGAGAAATTCCATGGCTGTATCAAATGGCAGAGCAGGGACAAGGGACTGATTAATAATCCTGCTCCTAATTCTAATAATCTTATGTTCTTATTTCAAATGGAGGAAGTAAGAGGAATGGACTGATGCAAGGGGTTTAATGGGCATAGTATTGGAAACACTATGGTGAGATTTGGTGAGGTGAGCAACAATATCTCTACAGTACTGTCAGCAGACCAGCTGGGCCCAGCACAGAGAAAAGGCCGTAATGTCTCCTTTGCAGCATATTTCCCCACCAATCCATTTTTAACCTCTACGTTATTCCATCCTCCCTAGCTTTCAGCCTGAAGCTCCTTCACCAAAAACCTTGCAGCCTCTTTCTTCAAACCCACCATCACCGAATCCCCCACCATCAACATTCTGGGGGTTTACTATTGACTAGAAATTGAAGTGGACTTTCCATATAATTACAGTAAGTAAACCACCCTCCAAATCTCTGAAGCCTGTCCTCCATCTACAAGATACAACTCAAGAGTGCAATAGAACATTCGCTACTTGGCTAGGTTTGGGTGCAGCTCCAAGAACACTTCAGGAGCTTGACAGCATCAGGAAAAAGCAGACTGCTTGATTGGCACCGCACTCACTCCCTCCTCCACTGATGCCAACAGCAGCACTATGTACTACCTACAAAATATATTCCATCAATTCATAATACTTCAATAGCATCTTCCAAACTTGTGACCAATACCAACTAAAAGCAAAAGGGACGCAGATTCCTAGGAATACTAGCTCCTGCAGGTTCCCTTCCAAGCCACTACCATCAGGAGTTGAAAATCTTTCAGCAGTCCTGAAGTGTCATTGAGCCAAAATTCTGGAACTCCCTCCCAACAGCACTACCAATAGGTCTACAACCCACACGGACTGCAGTGATTCAAAAAGGGAGCTCATAACCACCTTCTTAAGGGCATTAGAATGAGGCAATAAATGTTCACACAGCCAGTGACACCCACATTCCTTAAATAAATTAATTCCTTAAATAAATTAATTCCTTAACGCATCCTCCTTTCTTCCACAACACGCCCACCCATAGACAGCTGCGCTGCGCAAACACAAGTCCTTGGGCAGCATGTGGTAACCCACAAGGAGGCCCGAGCCACATTCAGGAATCTCTTGAGGCACTGAGCCGTGCTCAGAAAGGGAAGGTCCTGAACGAACAATAATCCCCAGCGATTCACACACCGTAGTCAACAGTGAAATTACCAATTGCCAACTTCCTCACAAAGAGATTGGTTGGGACACTGGGTGAAAGTCCAGAGGAGGTGGTAGGTGCAAGTACAGTTACAACATTTAAAAGACATTTGGAAAGGTACTTAATAGGAAAGGTTGAGAAAGATGGTCCAAATGCAGGCAAACTGCACGAGCATAGTTTAGGAAATTTGGTTGGCATGGACGAGTTGGTCCGAAGGGTTCATTTCCATGTTGTACGACTATGATTGTATTCTTTTCAGCCACAGTGGCATCTTGCAACTGTCCAAAACCATGGTGTAATTGAACAAGTCAATGGAGGCTTCTGACACCAGGGCCACAGTACTCTGTAGGTAAGGGGTGGAGTACTAGCTGCAATTTAGTGGGCATTAATAAACAAAATAATGAAGAAACATATAAGGAAATTACTGCAGATGGTGGAATCTGTACTGAAAACAACAAATGTTGGAGCTGACAGCAGGTCAGGCAGCATCCGTGGAGACCAAGCAAGTTAACGGTGAGTGTCGATGACTCGATCAGAGCTCTGATGAAGAGTCATCTGGACTCAAAATGTTAGCTTGCTCTCTCCATCGATTTTTAAAAAGACTTTCATGGGATGAGGGTGTCATTCGCTTGGCAGCATTCATTTCTCATCCCTAATTGACCAATGGGGAGTGAAGGGATAAGCTCATTGCTGTGTGTCTGGAGTAACATGTCGGACCAACTAGGTAAGGATGGTAGCTTCTTATCGCAAGCATGTTAGTGAACCAGATTCATTTTCCGAAACTCGACAAAGGATTCATGGTCATGAGAATCTTAATTCCAGATATTCACTGAATTCAAATTCCACCATTTCCTGTGGCACGATTCGACCCTGGTTCTCCAGAACGCTACCTGTATCTTTAGATAAATAATTTAGCAAGAATACCACTCGGCCATCTGCTCCCTGCAGTCATCTTCAGTATATGTTGTTTTCAGTTCTCATCAAATATGTTATGCATTGAGTTTGCACTCTGTAATAGCATTCACAGCGAGTACAAGACGCCCAGTTCCAGTCATGATGTTTGAGTCTGCATGACTCAGACAGACTGGCTAATGAAGTGGAGTTACGCATTTTACTATCTGGCAGTTTCTCCGCAGGTCCAGCTGGCGTTGGGCTGCTCTCATTCCTTCTGCGATGAAACAAAGAAAAGAAAGTTGATCCTCCCCACTAAGTCTCTAAATTCAACTGCACCACAGCCATTGTCACTTATTTTAATCAAACATGTTTCAGTGCAAGACATTTCAGCAAGCTCACTACCTCCTGTCTCAGTTCAATGGGAAATGGGATCAATTCTGCAGCGCCTACTGTCCCAGTGGAAAAGGCCATTGGTTTAAGCTCTTGAACAAGTTATCAGCTAATCTGAGTTTACAATCTTGTTTTTTGACAGTTTGTAACAGGTTTTGCACAAGGGGGCATGCAGACAGGACAAACTTCAATTATATTCAACACAAGAAAAGGCAATTCAGTTTAAATGAAAAAGATTAATTGAGATCAGGCCTCAGGTCAGGATACAAAACAGTCAAGTTTGGAATTTGCAGAGACCATCAAGACTGCCCATTCAATTACTGAAGTTTGTCTCATATTGTTTTCCTAAACAACCTATTTCGATGCATTATGACACCTCTGGCTCAGGTGGGACTGATCCAGTCCTTCTGGCTCAAAGTTGGAGACACTATCACAGCATCACAAGAGCACTTTGTTTTAGGCTGAGTAACTAGTGGGTTAACTTACCCAATTATTTTACTAATCCGGAAGATACTATTACCATCCTAAAAATCTGAAATAAGCAAGGTACTAATGTGATGAAGGGAGAAAGTGAGGACTGCAGATGCTGGAGATCAGAGCTGAAAAATGTATTGCTGGAAAAACACAGCAGGTCAGGCAGCATCCGAGGAACAGGAGAATCGACGTTTCGGGCATAAGCCCTTCTTCAGGAATGAGGAAAGTGTGCTAAGCAGGCAAAAGTAAAAGGTAGGGAGGAGAAACTTGGGGGAGGGGCGTTGGGATGCGATACGTGGAAGGAGATTAAGGTGAGGGTGATAGGCCGAAGAGGGGGTGGGGGTCGGAGAGTTCGAGAAAAAGATTGCCGGTCAAGAATTCGGCGTTGTGTCCGCGGGTTGGGACAGAGAAACGGTGGGGGGAGTGGAAATGAGGAAACTGGTGAAATCTGTATTCATCCATTGTGGTTGGAGTATTCCTAGGCGGAAGATCAGGCGTTCTTCCTCCAGGTGTCGTGTTGCCATGGCCTGTCGATGGAAGAGGCCAAGGACCTGAACGTACTTGGTGGAGTGGGAGGGGGAGTTGAAGTGTTGAGCTACGGGGTGGTTGGGTTGGTTGGTCCGGGTGTCCCAGAGGTGTTCTCTGAAATGTTCCGCAAATAGGCGACCTGTCTCCCCAATGTAGAGAAGGCTACATCGGGTGCAGCGGATGCAGCAAATGATGTGTGTGGAGGTGCAGGTGAATTTGTGGTGGACATGAAAGTATTCCTTGTGGCCTTGGAAGGACGGGAGGGGGGAGGTCTGAATGCAAGTTTTGCATTTCTTGTCGTTGGAGGGGAAGGTGCCGGGTGTGGAGTTTGGGTTGGTGGGGGTGTGGACCTGACGAGGGAGTCGCCGAGGGAGTAGCCTTTCAGGAACGCGGAAAGGGGGTGGGAGGAAAATATATCCTTGTTGGTGGGGTTTGTTCGGAGGTGGCGGAAATGACAAAGGATGATACGATGTATCTGAAGGTTTGTGGTGTGCTAAGTGAGGATCAGTTGGGTTCTGTCCTGGCAGCAATTGGAGGGACGGGATTCAAGGGCGGAGAAGTGGGAAGTGGAGGAGATGTGGTGGAGAGCATCGTCAACGACGTCTGTGGGGAAATTGCGGTCCTTGAGGAAGGAGGCCATCTGGGTTGTTCGGTAAGTGCCCCCTTTCTCTGGTAGAGCGTCTTTGGGATCATATCAGCTAATGCTGCTCTGCTTCACCTCTGGCCCCCGTCATGACCACTTAGTCAATATCTCGCTTCCTCAGTCTCGAACCATGGATGTATTTTTGGTCAGTGTCGTGCTGTACTATTACTGTTATAGACCCTTTGTAAATGAGTTTTTCATTGCAGCACAGCCCCTGACCTTGTGCTGCTCTATTATCAGATTTTCTTTCTAGAATATCTTTGATAGTCAAGAATTCTTTTTTCCAATAAGCAAGAGTATTTTCCTTACATTTCTGACTGTCAAATTCTGCACCATTTTCATTCCCTGTAACCCAATTTTGCACTCCCTGAAACATCAACTGTGTTTCTCCTTCCACAGATACCAGTGATTAATGTCAAAGCCCTGTTGCCTGTGGAGAGGGTGATGCTTGACTTTCTTGCACAGCGACACTTTGTGTGGTGAAGATGCTTCCACAATGTGGTTGGGTAAGAGACATTACATAGTAGTTTTATTATTATATAATATTCACAAAAATATTATTGAGAACTTCAGATATAAGGCCAGAGATGAAAATATTTGATCAGCTGACCACAAGCATTGCCAAAAAGCAGGTTTTGAGGGATATCTTAAAGGTGGAAAGCAGGCCTGTGAGGTTTTGTCTGCAAATTCCAGATCATGTTGCTTTAGCGACTGCAGAATCAGCCACACAGTTGAAGTAATGAATTATCAAATCGTTGAGGGTCTCGAAGAAAATGAGTTGTCGAGGTTTGAAAGGATATGAGGTGCACGGAGCTAGGGATGATCACAGGCAGGAATTAAATCAAGAGTGAGTTTTTAAAATTGCTGTTGCTTATGAATAGGAACCTTTTGACGGATAAACATGTTTGGGGAGAAGTGGGCGACAGAGTTTTTTTATTTTTCTTGAGATTACAGAGAGGTTGAATTTGGGAGAGTGGCCAGGAGTGGGATTGGATAATTAAGTCTGGCGATAACACACAATGGATGAGAGTTTCAGTATATGAGCTGAGATGAGGTTAGAATCAGCGAGAAATAGTGGTTTTGGAGTGGGACTGGGCTGTTCCCCTCACCTCACCTCTGGGATTCCTCTGGTTGTCAGGTTGTGAATCAGGGCGGTAACACAATCGGCAGCTGAGTGACCCTGGTGGAGCCTAAAATGAGTGTCGCTCAGCTGGCTGTTGCTGTGCAGCGGCTGCTTGGTATCCCTGTTAATGACATCTTCCAGCATTTTACTGCTGATCGAGTGTGGACTGATAGAGGGAAATTGGATGGTTTGGATGTGCCCTGTGTTTTTTTTTTGCTTAGTGGGTGGCAAGTTCTGGAGCACAAGCCATCAGTCATCTTGCCAGAATTTTACGAGGACCCATAGTCTTTTCACGACTTAACCATTTCTTGATATTATTCGAACTAATTCGAACTATCTTAACGCTCACATTCTGTGACGTTAGGAACCACTGCAGAAGGCTGAGATGGATCATCCCACTTTGCATATGGCTGCCAATTGCTGCAAATTCTGTCATTTTATCTTTTGCATGGATGTGTGAAACCCCTCCAACAGTAAGGGTGAGTATATCTGTAGTGCTTCCTGCAACGAGTTGTTTAATTGTCCATCACCGTTCACAACTGGGTGTGGCAGAACTGCAGAGCTCCGATCTGATCCATTGGATGTAGGATCACTTAGCTCTTTCTTGATGCTGTTTGATATGCAGGTACTCCTGCTTGATGACTTCTCCATGTTGGCACTTCATATTTAGGTATGCCTGGTGCTGGTCATGGCATGCCCTCCTTTTCTGTCCATTTTAACGGATGACTGTGGGATTTACAAACCCATGAGATGACAGATTGTGCTGGAGTACAGTTCTGCTGCTGTTGATGTCCCACAGTGCCTCAGAGATATCCAGTTTGAGTTTCCACATCTGTCCCATTTAACACAATGATAGTTCCACTCAACACAATGGAGAGTGCACTCAACTTTAAGGCGAGGCTGTGTCAGCAAAAGGACTGTGTGGTGGTCGCTCTCACCGGTACTGTCATTGACAGATGCAATTGCAGTTGATAGATTCGTAATAATAAAACAAATATGTTTTTCCCTCTTGTTGGTTCACTTACCGCCTGCTGCAAACCAGGTTGAGCAGCTATGTCCTTCAGTACCCAACCAGCTCAGTAGGTAATCCTGTTGATGAGTTACTCTTGGTGGAGGACATTGAAATCCTGTACGCAGAGTTCACTTGACACAATTTTATTGCCTCAGTGCTTCCTCCAAGTTCAACATGGAGGAAAACTGATTCGTAAGCCGAGGGAGCACGGTACGTGGTAATCAGCAGGAGCCATAAGACTTTCTGGTGTCCAAAGTCAATGCTGAGGACTCCCAGGGCAAATGGTTCCTGTGTGTACACCACTGTGCCATCACCTCTGCCTGGTCTGTCCTGCTGGTGGGACAGGACATATCCAGAGATTTCAGGAGAAAGTGAAGACTGCAGATGCTGGAGATCAGAGTCGAGAGTGTGGCGCTGGAAAAGGACAGCAGGTCGGACTAATAAAGGGCTTATACTTGAAATGTCGATTCTCCTGCTCCTCGGATCCTGCCCGACCTGCTGTGCTTTTCCAGCACCACACTCTCGATATCTAGGGATGATGATGGTGGTGTCTGTTCATTGTCTATAAGGGATGATTCCGTGAGTATGACTAAGTCAGGCTCTTTCTTGACTCGTCTGTGAGACAGCTCTCCACATTTTGGCACCAAAAACCAGATGCTAGTGTGGAGGGTGTTGCACCATCGTGAGGGCTAATTCTGTGGTTATATTTTCTGATGCCATGTTAGATGCCGAGTGGCCCATCCAGTTTCATTCCTTTGTTGAGACTTCGCATTAATTAATATAGGGAGTAGCTTGCTGGGCCACTGTCAGGTTGGCACGAATTTTTCCACCATTAACAATGGTTCTATGGAGATCAGGAGATTCCTAATTCCAGTTACTTTTTCTTGAATTCAGATTCCGCCATCTGCCGAGCTGGGATTCGAACCAGCATGTCAGTTGTACATTTTAATAATCTGAGTAAAAGTTAAATACATCAGGTTTGTTCACTCGCTTCAGATATCACTAATCCAGGTTTTTTTTTGTAAAACACTGTCCATCATCCTGTCTCCTCCATCCTTCCCTCCAACAACAAGAGCTTGGAGCACATGGAGTTTCTCTGTCACTAAGATTGAGACAATCCGATCAGCTGCCTCTGTTGCTTCCCTACCTCCCACTAGCCCAAACTGACTCACGTGGTGTTCCTGGTTTTTGTCCCAAAGTTACATTTTTCTCCAGTCTCTTGTCAAGCAAAATCAGAGCTTATTTTGATCCTTTACCCTAGTCTCTCTAAATTACAGACATCACAACTCTGTTTCCTTCTCATCTTCGTCACTTCCCCTCGCTAATTCACAGACATTGTTAATTGTTCTGTCTGTCTGTCTTTTCTGGTTATGTCCTTCTCATCCATTCTGCTAAAAACTAATATTTGACCTCACCGTTGTTGGAAAATCCTGCTCCATCTCCACTCTCCCTTTCCTTTCTGAATTCATTGCATTTGGTGTGACTCTATCCTTGTCCCCTCCTGGTTCTCACCTACACACTGCCAGAACATGACATCATCCAAAAGCACCGTGTTAGGTTTCCCATGTACACTGACAATACCCAGCTCTCCCTCCCCATCATCCCTCTCCATTACTCCACTGTTACTCAGTTATCAAACTGCTTACCTCGCTTCCACTACTCGATTAGCAGAAATTTCCTCCAATGAAATATTGTAATGGTTAAACCCATTGCCTTCAGGTGCAATGACAAATACCTTTCCCTTCCTGCTGAGACCCTCCCTCTCACTGGGAAATGCCTAAAGATACACTACACTCTTCACAATATTGCTGTCATATCTGATCCCAAGGTGACATTCTGATCAGATACCTACGCAATCACAAACACCAAAAATTCCAGTCTCTAAAATGTTGCTTGTCTCCACCTCACCCCAGCTCCATTGCTACTGAAATCCGTTATCCGTGTATGTTCCACCCGCCAGCACCCGATCCATATCCCTCCAATCCCTTCCTATTCATATATCCATCCAAATGCCTCTTAACTGTTGCAATTGTTCCAGCCTCCACCACTTCCTCTGGCAGCTCATTCCATGCACATACTACCATCTGCTTGAAAATGTTGCCCCTTCGGTCTCTTTTATATGTTTCCCCTCTCACCCTAAACCTTTGCCCTCTAGTTCCCCGACCCCAGGGAAAAGACTTTGCATATTCACCCTATTCATGTCCCTCATAATTTTGTAAATCTCTATAAGGTCACCGCTCAGCATCTGACGCTCCAGGGAAAACAGCCTCTCCCTCTCGCTCAAATCATCCAACCTTGGTAACATTCTTGTAAATCTTTTTTGAACCATTTCAAGTCTCACAACATCTTTCTGATAGGACGGAGGCCAGAATTACACGCAATATTCCAACAGTGGCATAACCAATGTCCTGTAAAGCCGCAACATGACCTCCCAACCCCTGTACTTGGTACTCTGAACAATAAACGAAAACATACCAAATGTCTTCTTCACTCTCCTATCTACCTGCGACTCCACTTTCAAGGTGCTATGAACCTGCACTCCAAGATCTCTTTTTTTCAGCAACACACACTAGGACCTTACCATTAAGTGTATAAGTCCTGCTCAGATTTGCGTTCCCAAAATGCAGAAACTCATATTTATATGAATGAAACTCCATCTGCCACTTCTCAGCCCATTGGCTCATCTGGCCAAGATCCCATTGTAATCTGAGGTAACTCTCTTCACTGTCCACTACACCTCCAATTTTGGTGTCATCTGCAAACTTACTGACTGTACGTGTTAGGCTCACATCCAAATCATTTATGTAAATGAGAAAAAGTGGAGTACCCAGCACTGATCCTTGTGGCACTCCATCAGTCATTACCCAACAAATCCACCCAGAACCATTCCCCTATGTTTACTCCACACAAATGTAACAAAACGTACTCACCCTGGAACAGTGTGGGCAATTTAGCATGGCCAACTGACTTGTGGGAAGATACCCACAGACACGGGGAGAATGTGCAAAGTTCACACGGATATTCGCTGGAGGCTGGAATTGAACCTGCGTCCCTGGCGCTATGAGGCGGCAGTGCGAACCACTGAGCCACCATGCTCCCCAGCAGTGGCAACTGCTTTCACAGCTACAACACCTCTGGAAGTTAATTCAACAATTTAACCAAAACCGGAGTAAAAAATTAATAAAAAATCCCGAATGTCTTTTTGAAGCCTTTTCTCCCCTCATGTGTAAAATTATGAAGCACTCTCTTGAATCGCGTCCCCTCCTGGAACGGGCACCTGATGCTCACATTACCTAGATGTCTCATGATATTATAAACCTCTAATAAGGTCACCCTTCAACCTCCTTGACTCCAGTGATAAAAGATCGAGCCTATCCAGCCTCTCCTTATAACTGAAACCATCCATTACCATCACCACCCTGGTAAATCTCTTCTGAATCCGCTCCAATTTCATGATATCCTTCCTATAAGAGCACAACCAGAACTGGACACAGTATTCCAGAAGAGGCCTCATCAACATCCTGTATAGCCTCAACATAACGTCCCAATTCCTGCATTAAAAAAGTCTGAGCAATGAAGGCAAATGTGCTAAGTACCTGCCTAAGCACCTTGGCTACATGTGACACAAACTTCAAAGCCCTGAACCCATAGGTCACGTTTTTCTATATCACTTCTCAAGGCCCGACTTTTAAGTCCTGCCCTTGTTTGTTATATGAAAATCTAATATCTTGCATTTATTCAGATTAAACTCCATCTGTCACTGTTCAGCCATCCACCCAATTGAGTTAAGGGATCAAGACCCCTTTAGAATCTTACATAACCTTTGTTGCTGTCCACTTTAACACCACTTTTAGTGTCATCCGCAAACTAACAAACCAAACTTTCTATTTTCTCATTGAAATCATTTATGAATGGCAAACAAAAGTGAACCCAGCACTGATCCCTGGGGAACACCGCTGGTCACAGGCCTTCAGTCTGAAAAACAACCCTCCACTGTTACTCTCTCGCCTACTGTTTCAATGCTGACTGTCAGTAATCGTTGCATATCCCTCCAAATACAGGTAAATCCTGTCCTTCAGAATCATCTGCAGCAACTTACCCATCACTGAAGTAAGACTCTGAAGCCTGATGTTCCCAGGCTTCTCCTTATATCACGTCACAGACAAAGGTACAACATTATCCACTCTGCAGTCATCAGACACCTAACCCGTCCTTATTGATTATACAAATGTTTTCACAAGGAGCCGACAGTTTCCTCCCACCCAAAGCGTTCCACTACGATCACTTCACTCACTTTCCCTGACTTATTACCTCAGGAAAAAGTCATGTTTGCTTCTTCTCTGATAAAAACATTTACATATTGATAAAGAAAATATTCTTGAACTCATTTAACAAATTCTTCACCAACTAAATCTTTCACACTATATTTGTCCCAGTCATTGTTCAGAAAATTGAATTACTTACTATTAGAAAATTATTATTCTGCTATATACCTGTGATCTCTCTGTACATTATTCCTCAAGTTCCTACTGATTATTGCAGCGTCGATAGTGCCATCGAAGAAGGTGACTTTTTGTTTATTTGAAAACCTCTGTTAGCACAATTTTTCTAAATAAGGCTGTCCTCCACGATTTCGAGTTTTCCTTATGTGTTCATACAGAGGATGTGGGTATTACTGACCAGGCTAGCATTCATTGCCTCTCCTTAATTGCGCAAAGAGCAGTGAGAGTCAACCGCATTACTGTGGGTCTGGAGTCACGTGCAGGTCAGACCAGGTAAGGATGGCAGTTTCCTTCCCTTAACAAATTTAGTGAATCAGATGGGTTTTTCCTAACAATCGACAATGGTTTCATGGCCATCATTAGAGTTTTCATTCCAGATTTTATTGAACTGAATTGCCAACATTTCCATGGTGGGATTTAAGTTCAGGTCCCTAGAACATTACCTGGGTCTCCAGATTACTCCTCCAGTGACAATACCTCATCGGCGATCGCATCCCCTTATAGTAATATTAAAAATGAAAGCTCTCCTTCTATGCTTGTAGTTTGAGGAAATGAACTGAGACATCTCCAAAGACTTCTTCAAAAGGAAAAAAAATCATACTTTTTTGAGTTTTTAAAAACATTTCCGAAATAAATGAACAAGAATTAATTAAATAAAAAGTCTTATACCTCAGACATGTAATTTCTGAGGCTGGAGGTGGATTACAGAGATAACTTTGCCCGGAGGCTTACTCAAGATGTTACCTAGTACAGTGACGACATCTTTGAACATGGACCTTCCAGCTCAGCGAGCAAAACTACATCCAGAACTCCAACCTCAGCTACCAATCTTCTCCGAGCTCATTAGGAAGGATTGTGAGGCTGGAAGCAAATCCCAGTGAATAAAATGGAGCAGGGAACTCTCCCAGATGACTGGCTGTGAAGATATTAACCTCCCTGGAAATCGGGCAGAAAAGTGAAACAAACAATGACATTTCATAGCTGACTTCAGAGACACCTCACTCTCCAATGACTCATGTCTGGGGATCGACTCAGTGGGTTTCATTCTCTTCAAAGATAAACCTTTGTCTGTTTTATTTTCATAAATCTACAATAGTGAGTAAGGTGAGGGCTTTATTTTAATATGTCTTACGATCTCTTTATTAATTTTGGTTCATATAAAACATAGGTATTAAGTTATACTCGGGCAGAAGTTTGTAGAGCAGTAAGTCCGTGCCTTTGTCTGGGTCTGCAAAATGTTAAGTTACAGAGATAGCCATTCTTTCAGTGATGTGCCCTTCCTGTCGGATGTGGGAGATTAGGGAGCATTTCAATGATCCTGATGATGATGTCTGCACGATGTGTGGTTGCAAATCCTATCTATCGCGTAGAATTTGTTGGAGCGACCGCTTTCGGCAGTGAAGAATTCAGAGTAGCTAGAAAGAGTGATCGGTGACAGTTTCAGGTAGATTGGTTGCCTCCATGAAAGGAAGGAGAGGGAGGCAGGTAGTGCAGGAGTCTTCTCTGTCTATTCCCACTCTCAAACAATTATACTGCTTTGGAAAATGTAAGCAGTTGCAGCCAAGCTACTGGTGCTGAGACTGGCTCTAACGTAATGTGAGGTATATCCAGTTCCACGCAAACGATGGTGATAGGGGACTCTCTAGACAGGGACACAGACTATAGTTTCTGCAGAAGACAGTGAGACATCAGAATGGGGTGGTACTTCCCTGGTGCCAAGGTCAAGGATGTCTCGCACAGGGTGCAGAATATTCTCAAAGGGGAGAATAACCCTGTGAGGGGACGCCGTTGTACATTGGTACCAATGACATAGGAATAGTATACGATGAGGTCCTGATGAGAAGACATGGGAAATTAGACTGGAGGGTAAAAAGTAGGTCATCAAGGATAGTTATATCTGGACTCTCTCTGCGCCACATGCTGATGAGAGTAGGAATAGCAGGATAGAGCAAATCAATGCGTGGCGAAGGATCTGGTGTAGGGGAGAAGGATTCATATTTTTGGGTCGTTAGATCTCTTGTTGGATAGTATTGATCCACATAAGAAGGATGGGTTGTACCTGCATTGGAAGGGAAGATTTGTTAGTGCTACTCGGGAGGCATTACACCGGTGAGGGACTGGGGGGGAGCCCAATGTGACTGTAAGGGAAGAGCTAAGTCTGAGGCTGGCACAGTTCAGAAGTCAAAAATTCAAGACAGGCAAGAGCAAGGCACAGCATGAGGTAGGGCTGAGCAATTACACTGCATTTACTTCAATGCAAGAGGCCCGACAAGTCAGGCAGATGAGCTCAGGGTATAGTTTTAAACATAGCACTGGGATATTATGGCAATTTCAGAGGCATCACTCAGGGATGGATAGACGAGCAGCTTAATGGTACAGGGTATAGATTGTTTGTAAGGATAGAATGGGGGCAACAGAGCAGAGACAGTGGTGGTTTTGATGACGGATAACATTATGCCTGGGCTTCAGGAGGGTATTCCTGGGAGTATATCCAGGGAACTGAGAAATTAGAAATGAATGATCACTTCTTAGGATTGTACTATCGACACCCACCCACTTCCCCAATAATCAGCGGGGAATCGTGTAGCAAATTTCCCAGGAGATCACTGTTATCTCTAAGAATAGTATGGCTGTATACAAGACTTGACCTTTTTTTTCTTTGTTCTTTCACAGGATGAGGGTGTCACTGCCTGAGCCCAGGGGCCAGTCTGTGGGTCTGGAGTCACCTGTAGTCCAGACCAGGTAAGGATGGCAGATTCCTTACCTAAAGGACATTAGTGATCCAGGTGGAGTTTTCCAACAATTGACAGTCACTAGATTCCTAATTGCAGATTTTTATTGAATTCACATTCCACTATCTGTCGTGACTGGATTCAAACCCAGGTCCCCAGATGGATATCTGGGTCTCTGGATTAACTGGCTAGCGATAATATCACGAGGCCATCAATGCCTCTTCTCTTGAGAAATGAGACAGGGTGAGTGACTGAGGTATCTGTGGGACAGCACATCAGCATGAAAGATTCCACAGTATAGTGGCTCAGTGGTTAGCGCTGCTGCCTCAGCACCAGGAACCTGGGTTTGATTGCAGCCTCAGGCTACTATTTGTGCGGAATTTGCACATTCTCCCAGTATCTGCGTGGGTTTCCTCCCACAATCCAAAGACGTGAAGATTCGCTGCATTATCCACGTTAGGTTGCCTATGGTATCCAGATGCAGTTGGTCAGGTGTTTGGATGTGAAGGAAAATCTCTGCCTGGTGTGAAAAGATCCTTTGGGGAATTGGGCAGAGGTGAGGTGGGGAGGTGTGGGTGCATATTTTCCATCTTCCCTGGTAGTAAGGGAGGGTGAAGGGTTGATTGGTGGGGGGTAGACCGAACCAGGGCATCATGGCAGAGAATGCTCTCTGCGGAACACAGATAGGCCTGGGGAGGGAAATATGTCCCTGGTGGCACCAGGGAAGTACCACCCCATTCTGATGTCTCACTATCTTCTGCAGAAACTATAGTCTGTGCCCCTGACTAGAGAGTCCCCTATCACTAGTCCCACAGGTCAACAGGGCGGTGCTGAGTTGGAAGGCAGGATCGAGGATAAGGTGGGTGGAGTGGAAATTAGGAAACTGGTGAAATCCACATTGATCCCATGCAGTTGGAGGATCCAAACACAGAAGATGAGACGTTCTTCCTCCCGGCATCAGATGCCTGGGATTTGGCAGTGGAGGTGGCCCAGGACCTGCATGTCCTTGGTGGAGCGGGAAGGGGAATTAAAGTCTTTGGACACAGGGTGTTTGGGTTGTTTAGTGTTTTCCTGTTACTTTCACAGACCTTTTGTAAGTTAATTTTCCTCTGCTTCCCAACCTGTGACAATGTGCTGCTGTCTAAACGGACTAAACTTTCCACAATATCTTTGCCAGTGAACAATTCTTTTTTCCAACAAATGTGTACGTTTTCCTTTCATTGCTGAGAATTAAATTCTGCAACATTTTCATTCCCTGCAATACATTTTTCACTCCATGAAATATCAACTATATGATTCTCCCTCCACAGACACCAGTGATTAATGCCAAAGCCCCATTTCCTATGGAGAGGGTGATGTTTGACTTCCTTGGAAAGCTGCAGTTCGTGTGGTGAAGGTGTTACCACAATGTGGTTGTGTAAGAGATGTTACAGATTAATCACTCAGAGACAGTGAAGAGTTGACAATGTATGTGCAAATCAACAACAGTTTGTATTTTTATCATTTTTATAATTTCACAGAAATACTATTGATGATTTCTGACATAAGGCAACAGAGGATGATATTAGGTCAGGTGATCAAAAGTATTGCCAAATAAGCATGTTTCTTCCTTTAAGGAGGAAAGCAGGTCTGTGAGGGTTAGGGTGGGAATTCCAAACCATGTTGCCTTGGCAATAGTAGAAACAGCCAGACAGGTGAAGCAATGAATAAATGCATCTTTGGGAGTCTTAAAGGAAATGTGTTGTCGAGGTCTCACAGGTTGGGTGGTGCAGGGAGACAGGGGTGTTCACAGCCAGGAATTATATCAAGCGAGAGAATTTTAAATTATTGCTTGTAAATAGGAACCTTTTGATGGATCAACAAGTTTTGGTACAAGTGAGCACTTGGGCAGTAGGGTTTTAGATACTCTTGAGATTAAATGTAATTGAATGTGGGAGGTTGCCCAGGAGTGTGTTTGGATAACGAAGTCTGGAGATAACACAGGGATGGATGAGTATTTCAGTAAATGACTCGGGTGGAGTTGAGTAATGTCACTAATGTAGAAATATTAGTTTTGGAGTCGGGCTCCTCATCGTCACCATCATCACTTCCCCTCACCAATTCAGATACTATGCCTTGTTCTGTCTGTCTGTCTTTTGTGGTTATGTCCTGCTCACCCATTCTGCTACAAACTAATATTTGACCTCAAGGTTGTTGGAAAATCCTGCTCCATCTCCACTCTCCCTTTCCTTTCTGAGTTCTTGATATGTGGTGCACCTCAAGGATCTCTCCTTGCCCCCTCCTGCATCTCACCTATATACTGCCAGGAGGTGACATCGTCAAAAAGCACCATGTTCGGTTTCACATGTACCCTGACAATGCCCAACTCTACCTTTCCATCATCCGTCTCCATTGCTCCACTGTTATTCAGTTATTAAACTTCTTATCACGTTCCTTTTACTCGATTGGCTGCAATTCCCTGCAATGGAACGCTGCAATAGTTAAACCCATCGCCTTCAGTTGCTATTACAAGTTACTTTCACTTCCTGCTGATTCCTTCCCTCTTCCTGGGAACTATCTCAGGCAGAACTACACTGTTCACTATATTGCTCTCATATTCTGACCCTAAGGTGACCTTCTGATCAGACACCTACACAATCTCAAGCCCAGGAATTCCAATCTAATAAAATGTTGCTTGTCTCCACCTCACCCAGCTCCATTGCTACTGAAACCCCTGACCCGTGTCGGTGTTGCCTTAAACTTTACAAACCAAAACAGAATCCTTGATTCCGTGATTGACCCAGAGTCTGGTTCCAGGTTCACTTATGATGGGAAACATCCTCCCAGGATTTCCCCTGTCAAACTCCTTAAGAATCCTATATGTTACGATAAGATCACCTCTCATTCTTCCCAAATCCAGTGAGTGGAGTCCGAACGTCTTCAGCCTTTTCTTAAAAGATAATCCTTGCAAACCAGGGCTCATCTCAATCAATCTTCTCTGAAATGCCTCCGATGAAATGATGTATTTCGTTAAATAAAGTGACCAAAACTTCTGTAATTACTCCAGTGGTGCTCTCACTCGGACATTATAAAGTTGCTCTTAGGTATATACTCCAAACTCTTACACTGAAAACTCCTTGCAATAAGGAACAACGTTTCATTCCTCTTCC
Organism: Chiloscyllium punctatum; assembly: GCF_047496795.1. Taxonomy (NCBI): domain Eukaryota; kingdom Metazoa; phylum Chordata; class Chondrichthyes; order Orectolobiformes; family Hemiscylliidae; genus Chiloscyllium; species Chiloscyllium punctatum. The sequence continues at coordinate 41,361,716 of NC_092772.1, forward strand.
TGATTCCATATTGTAACTGTGTTTCCTGCACAATTACTCCCAGTCCCTTTTTGGTGCAACATTCTACAGTTTCCACCATTTAAAAAGTACTCTGTTCTTTTATTATCTCCTCCAAAATGAGCAACTTCAAATTTTCCCAAGTTATACTTCATTTGCCAACTTGTTGCCCACTTCTCCAATGAATCCCTCTTTGTAAACTGCTTATTATTCTTTTGGAACTTTACAGTTCTGCCTTTTCTATGATATTTCCTCCCTCATTCTTCTAAACTTTTCCTGGGAGCTCTGGGCAGTAGGAAGCAGTTGTTATCTTTTCAGAGAGATTCTCTGGAATGACTGGGAGGAGCTTGCTGCCCATTGGTCAGAATGGAGACAACTTGCCGATAAAGCTGCATGAGCCTTTCACTCCCCATGTATCATTGATGAGGCACAGCGGCAAGACGGAAGGAAAGAAAAGGAAGCAAATCCTGCTCTCCACATCTCACTAACACTTGGATTTTCTGTCCTGTGTATCAAAGATCAATTCTGTTCAGTCACAGCAGGTCCTAAGGTGGAAACTCATAGAAACCCACGTCGATATCGCCCTGATTTGATGCTGACCTCCACAAGGGGTAATCATGGGCCAGGAGGAAGGCATGGTGTGAGTTTCTTAAATGAACTGGCAATGACGGATTTTATAAACGTGTATTACAGATGGACATTCAGATCGTAATCTCAGTAATTGTAACGCCAAACTGTGATAGAATTCCTCAATAAATCAGGACCTGGATATTCCCATTGTGTGGGAGGATTGGGTTCCAGCTCATTTCCATTTGCTGCATAAAAGTTCACTTTTGAATCACCCGATTCTCTCAATGGATCTCCCACAAGTTTTCAATATGTGTCCTGTAATTCTTTTATGATGAGCTCATAAGTGTAAGGTTGATTATTCTAATGTAAATATTCTGTAAACCTCTCTGTAACAGGGCACCCGCAATTTCCTATGCTACAAGGAGAAAACCTCAAACCCCCTGATTCCCCAATGTCAGTTTGTTGTCTATAAGGCACACATCAGGATGGTGTTGGAACATTCTCCACTTGCCTTCATCAGTGCAGCTCCCAACAATATTAAAGTGAACATTCTCCAGGACAAAGCACTGTACCTGAGTGGTGTCCCATCCACCACCTTCAGTATTCCCTCTCTCCACCCCCGATGCACAGTGGCATCACTATGTCAAAGGTAAAATCAGCATTGTCCTACCAGACCATAGGGCTGCTCTCTCAATAGGGAGAGATGACTGGTGGTGGTTTAACATGAAGGTTACCACAGCCCAGGCAATGGGAGAGTTTAAGGAGAGTCCATCTATTTTAGATGGATATTCTTGATATGTATTAGCAACACCCATATCCCTGCAAATAAAACCCCCCATTCCTTGAACCATCGTGGTTAATCTCCAGTGTCCCCTCTCGGGGACCCTACCATTCTTCCCAACGTGTGGGCGATCTCTGGTCTGCACAGACCCAGCTGCTCTGTGTCCCTGTGGGTTTTGTCATCATCGAGCATCAGTTGCACTATAGCTCTGTAAGAGCGGGAGACACAGAAATCCCCAAAACATTTGAGGTGTATCTAGTATGCACTTGCGATGCCATTATAGACAACACTTTTCCACCATAATTGGAAAATTGATGAGGATAGTTCGTTGGTAGTTTCCTTTCTCACAGACCCGATGGACCACCAGAGACTTTTCTGTTCTGTAGACTGCTGAGACGTTTATTACAAGGATATGACAGGCTCCATTGGACATCAGGTCAGAAAAGGTGATACTAGAATAGATGACACTTGATTGGTCAATGTTTTTCTGATGAAAGTGAGTCTGAAAGGTTTAAGAAGAAATTCAGAAGCTCAGCGCAGGAATCGGAAAGGTCCATCATCAAGTGAGAAATAAGCATAGAGGAATTTACAGAGATAGTGAGCATTAGAGTCATAAAGTTATACAGCACTCTCACAGACCCTGTGGTCCAAACCAGTGCATGTCGACCATAATTTCGAACTGAACTAAGCGCATCTGCCTCCACTTGGTCCAAATTCATCTTCGTATTCCCTATATATATGGGTCCAAAACTTTTTTCCTCTTAGAATCTCATTGCCCTAACTTTTTGCTCTACATTTATTCCTGACTAATTTACTAAACCTTATTATCCCTGAACACTATGGACAATTGAGCATGGCCAGTTCATCTTCCCTGTACATATGTGGTCTGTGCGCTGAAACGGGAGCACCCAGAAGAACCCACGCTGACATGGGGAAGAATGTGCAACCTCCACATGGACAACCACCCAATGCAGGAATTGAAGCTGTGCCCCTGGCGCTGTGAGGCAACAGTGCTAACTGTTAAGCCACTGTGCCACCCTGAAATGGTAACTGTATTCACAGATACCACGTTCTCTGCAAGTTTATTCCACACGTGAAACACACTATGTGCAAAAACAAAAAATTAATTCCGGAATATCTCTTTAAAGCCTTCCTTCTCTCACCTTAAAAAGTATATCCCCAATCTTGAATTGCGCCCCCTCCTGGAAAGGGCACCTGCTGTTCACATTACCGATACTCTTCCGGATTTTATAGACCTCTAATAAGGTCACACTCAGCCTCCTGTGCTCCAGTAAAAGAAATCCCAGCCTATCCAACCTCTCTTATAATTCAATCCCTCCATTCCCATCACCAACCTGGTAAACCTCTTCTGAACTCGCTCCGATTTAATAATATCCTTCCTATGACAGCACAACCAGAACTGGGCACTGTATTCCTGAAGTGACCTCACCAACATCCTGTACAACCTCAACATGACGTCCCAACTTCTATACTCAGAGATCTGAGCAATGAAGACAAAAGCGCTAAATACCTTCTTAACCATTCTGTCTACACGTGACACATACTTCAAAGAGACGAACCCCTCGGTCCCTTTGTTCCTTATCACTATTCAAGGCCCGACTTTTAATCAGTGTAAGTTCTGCCCTCGTTTGTTTTATCAAGATGTAATATTTTGCATTTATTCCAATCCAAAAATCCAAAACCAACCTTAGAGTTTAAAGACAATAGGAGTAAAACCATTAAGGCAAAAAGAGGACAGGACACAGCTCTTTCGAATAGGGTTAAAGACAATCCAAAGGGTTTTTAGAAATATATTCAGAGCAAGTGGGTCACTAGAGAGAGAATAGACCTCCTCAAAGATCAACAAGGCAGCCTATGTGTGGAGACACAGGAGATGGGGTTGTTGGCGGGGGGGGGGGGGGGGGGGGAGGCGCAGTGCGGTGGATACTAAACAAGTTTTTGGCATCAGTGTTTATTGTAGAGAAGGACAGATTTGTGATGGTTGTCAAGATTAGACCTAGTGAGGGTGATGAGACGGGAGGAGATTGGAGAATGTTACAGAGATTGAGATATTTGTGATACCTGGCGTAATGAGTGTTCTGAAGCGAGAGAGGAATTCCAGAGATAAGGAAGAGTTTAGTTTGGATGAGGTGACAGTGATCTGGGGAGTTGGGAGGATGGAGGAATACACAGAGTTAGCGAGAGTTAGTCATAAATTGATACAGCACAGAGACAGACCCTGTGGTTAAACCAGTCTGTGTCGACCGTAATTCCCAACTAATCTCATCGGACCTGCCTCCGCTGGGTCCACATTCATCCAAATGTTTCCTATTTTTCGACTTGCCTAAATGTCTTTTAAGCATTGTAATTTTTCTGGGCGTTCACTTCACACATGTAAATGTAAAAACAAACCCCCAATTTATTTTTAAACCTTTCTCATCTCTTCTCAAATTGTATGCACCCAGGACTTGAATCCTCCCTCTCCTCCGGCCATTTGCCTTATCTACACTCTTCATGAATTTATAAACCTCTAAGGTCACCCGTCAACCTCCTACGCTGTAGTGAAAAAGCGTCCCAGCCCATCCTGCTTCTCCTTATAACACAATCCTTCCATTCATGGAAACATGCTGGTAAATCTTTTCTGTACCCACTCCGATTTAGTAGTATCCTTCCTATAACAGCACAACCAGAACTGGGCACAGAATTCCAGAAGAGGCCTCCACGACATCCTGTACAAACTCAATACAACGTCCTAGCTCCAATACCCAAAGGTCTGAACAATGAAGGAAAGTGTGCTCAACACCTTCTTAACCATCCTGTCTACATGTGACACAAACTACAAATAGCTGAGCCCTTCAGTCTCTTTGTTCCCTATCAAAACTCAAGGCGCTACTTTTAATTAGTGTACGTCCTGCTCTCATTTGTTTTATCAAGAAGTAATATTTTGCAGCATTATTTCCTGTTGAGATGAACACGGGAGATGTAGAATGTGGGGAAATAAATGGTGACATCATGAAAACTGTCCATACTAGAGAGTACTGGATGTCTTGAATCGCATAAAGGTGGACAAATCCCCAGGATCTGATCAGGAGTACCCTAACATTCTGTAGAAAGTTAGGGAAGGGATTGCTGGGCATCTTGCTGACATTTTTGTATTATTAATAGTCACAGCTGAGGTGCCAGAAGACTGGCGATTGGTTAATATGGTGCTACTTTATTGACAAGACCGGGAACTACAGATACGTGAGCCTGACGTCGATGCTAGACAAGTTGTTGGAGGGAACCCTGAGGGTCAGGATTTGCATGTATTCGGAAAAGCAAGGACGGTTTAAGGGAGTCAACATGGCTTTGTTTGTGGGAAATCATGTGTCACATACTTGATTGAGCTGGCTTTTGAAGAAGTAACAAAGAGGATTGATGAGGGCAGAACGGTAGATGTGATCTACATGGACTTCAGTAAGGCGTTCGGCAAGGTTCCCCATGGGAGACTGGTCAGCAAGGTTAGATCTCACGGAATACAGGGAGAACTAGCCATTTGGATTCAGAACTGGTTCAAAGGCAGGAGACAGAGGGTGGTGGTGGAGAGTTGTTTTTCAGACTGGAGGCCTGCGATGAGTGGAGTGCCACAAGGATCGGTGCTGGGTCCACCACTTCTCATCATTTATATAATTAATTGAATGTGAACATAGGAGGTATAGTTAGTAAGTTTGTAGATTGCACCAAAATAAGAGGTGCAGTGGACAGTGAAGAAGGTTACTTCAGATTTGAATAGGATCTCAATCAGGCGGGCCAATGGGCTGAGGAATAGCAAATGGAATTTAATTGAGATAAGTGCAAGGTGCTGTATTTTGGAAAAGCAAAGCTTAGCATGACTGTTACACATCATGGACAGGTCCTGGGGAGTGTTGCTGAACAAAGAGACCTTGCTGTGCAGGTTCATAGATCCTTGAAAGTAGAGGCGCATGTAGATAGGATAGTGAAGGTGTTTTGTATGATGTCCTTTATTGGTCAGAGTATTGAGTAAGAGAGTTGGGAGGTCATGTTGTGGCTGTTCAGGACGTACATTTGGCCACACTTGAAATATTGTGTGCAATTCTGTTCTCCACCTATCATAAGGATGTTTTATAATTTGAAAGGTTCAGAAAAAAGATTTACAAGGATATTGCCAGGGTCGGAGGGTTTGAGCTATAGGGAGAGGCTGTATAGGCTGGGGCTATTTTCCCTGGAGTGTCAGAGGCTGAGGAGTGATCTCAAAGGTTTATAAAATCATGAGCATGGATCGGATAGATAGACAAGGTATTTTCACTGGAGTGAGGGACTCCAGAACTAGTGGGCATTGATTTAGCGTGAGAGTGGAAAGATATAAAAGGGACCTAAGGGGCAACTTTTTCATGCGATGGTGGTGCGTCTATGGAATGAGCTTCCAGAGGAAGTTGTGAAGGCTGATACAATTGCAATGTTTATTATGCATCTGGATGGGTATATGAATAGGAAGGGTTTAGAGGGATATCGACCAAGTGCTGGCAAATGGGAGGAGATTAGTTTCTGATATCTGGTCAGCATGGACGAGTTTGACTGAAGGGTCTGTTTCCGTGCTGTATGCCTGTGACTCAAAGCCGGGGATCACCTCAGTGTGTTTCAGTCTCTTAAAAGGTAAATCTTATTCTGTTTTATTTTTTAAAATCCGCAACATTCAGTAGTGTGAGTGTTTTCTAGTTGAAGTGCCTCTCTTGTGATTTTTTAGTTGAATGCTTTAAATATAAAATATAGGTCCTAATTTATTCGATAGTAGTCTTTTGTCAAGCTGTAAGACTCTGCCTTTTACTTGGTATATAGATTAAGGTGCAGAGATGGCCATTCATACATACTCTTCCTGGAGGATGTCGGAGATTAGGAAGAGTTTAATGATCCTGATGATAGCTTGCAGGAAGTGATGATGCAAATCCTCTTGGATCACTTGGATCAGATGGAGTGGTGCTTAATGGTAATGAAGAATTTACAAGAGTTAGGGTGTGTGATGGAAAGCAGTTTCAGGCCGGAAAACTGCCGATACAGTCAGGTAGATGGGTTACCTCTCGGAAAGTTAGGAGAGGGAGGTAGGTAGAGCATGAGTCTCCTGTGGCTGTCCCCATATCGAACAAATATACTGTTTTGGATAATGTTGGTGGTCATAGAGTCTCAGAGGAATGTTGCACTGACAGCCAAGTTACTGCTACTGAGACTGGCTCTACTCTAATGAGAGGTATATCAGATTCCAAACGCTCAATGAAATTAAGGGACTCTCTAGTCGTGCACAGACTGCTGTTTCTGCAGCTGACAGTGAAACATCAGAATGGGGTGGTACCTCGCTGGTACCAGTGTCAAGAATGTTTCGGACAGGTAACAGAATATTCTCAAAGGGAAGAATGATCAGTGGGAGGTCATTGTACATTGGTACCAATGACATAGGAAGGGGAAAAGATAAAGTCCTGATCAGAGAACATTGCACATTAGCCTGGAATATAAAAAAGTAGGTCATAGGTCATAATATCTGGATTACCCCCGGTGCTACATGCTCGTGAGAGTAGGAATAGCAGGATGGAGGAGATGAATGATTGGCTAAGGAGCTGGTGTAAGGCAGAGGATTCACATCTTTTGATCATTGTAATCTCCTCTGGAGTAGAGTTGACCTGCATAAGAAGGATGGATTGTACCTGAATTGGAAGATGTCTAATATCTAGGCACGGAGATTTGGTCGTGATACTCGGGAGGCATTAAACCAGTGAAGGTGAACCCAAAGAGATATTGCGAAAAGAGGTACGTCTGAAGCTGGAACAGTTCAGAAGTCAAGCAGTCAAGCAGGCAAGAGCAAGGCACAGAACGAGGTCGGACTGAGCAGTTACACTGTATTTACTTCAATGCAAGAGACCTGACGGGGAAGACAGATAAGCTCAGGGTATGGTTTTGAACATTGGAGTGGAGATCATGAGTATTACAGAAACATTGCTCAGGGATGGGTAGGACTGGCAGCGTAATGTTCCAGGGTATCGATGCAAGAGGAAGGATAGAAAGGGGGACATGAGAGGAGGTGGAGTGGCCTTTTTGATTAGGGGTAGCATTACAGTTGTGCTGAGGGAAGACATTCCTGTGAATATGTCCAGTGAAGTTATTTGGGTGGAACTGGGAAATAAGAAAGGGATGATCACCTTGTTGTTATTATCGGAGTGAGTGTCATCTGATTGCTCTGGTTTCCGCCCACTGTCTAAAGATATGCAGGTTGGGGGGATATCCAGGCTGAATTGCCCATATTGTTCAGGGATATGCAGGCTAGGTATATTAGTCATGGGAAATTGCCCATAGTGTTCAGGGATGTGCAGGCTAGGTGTATTAGCCATGGATATTGCCCATAGTGTTCAGGGATCTGCAGGATAGGTGTATTAGCCATAGGAAATTGCCCATAGTGTTCAGGGATGTGCAGGCTAGGTGGATTAGCCAAGCCAAATACAGCGTTACAGGGGTAACATAGGAGTCTCTGATGGTCAGTGTGGATGTGATGGGCTGAACTGCCTGCTTCCACACTGTCAGGATTCTCTGTTAATACTACTAGTTTTAAAATAGTTACACAAAATGAAATTGGACAAAGGCAAATTTTGATGGTACAAGGCGAGAACTTTCAATGTTTCTTTGCAATTCCCAGGTAAAGGGACGTCTGGAAAGTGGGAACATAAGGACATAAGGAGGAGGAGCAGGAGTAGGCCATCTGGCCCCTCAAGCCTGCTCTGCCATTCAATAAGGTCAGGGCTGATCTTTTCATGGCCTCAGCTCCACTTTCCTGCTCTCTCATCATCATCCTTAATTCGTCTCGTGTTCACAAATCTACCTTTTGACCTAACGATAGTCAAGTCGATAACCTCAACTGCTGCACTCAACAGCAAATTCCACAGATTCACGGATTTAGCTGCAAAAGTCCATCCTGAACTCAGTCCTAAATCTGATACCCCCTGATTTTGACGCTCTGCTCCCACGTTTCACCCACCCCAGTGGAAATAATCTCCCTGCTTTCATCTTGTCTACTCCCTTCATAATATTGTTTTTTTTTCTATTCAACGTCCCATACATCGAAATTCCAATGAGTATAGTACCAGTTTCCTCAGTCTCTCCGCATACGCCAACCCTTTGAAATCCTGACTCACACTAGTGAGCCTCCTCTACACTCCCTCCGGTGTCAGTCCATCCTTCCTGAAGTAAGGGGACCAATCCTGTAGACAGTACCCCAGGGGTGACCTCCCAGCGCCCTGTACAGCTGCAGCATAATCATCTCTCTTGCAATGAAGGACAATATTCCCTTCACTGCCTTGATTACCTGCTGCACCTGCAAACCAACTTCCTGTGATTCATGCACAAGGAAATACATCTCCCTCTGCACAGCAGCTTGCTGCATGTTTTCACTATTTCATTATCAGTTTGCTGTTAGTCCGACCAAAATGGATGACTTCACATTTCCCAACATTGTCCTCCATCTGCCAGTTCCTTACCTACACACATAACCTACCTGTATCCCTGTGCAGACTTACAGTGTCCTCTGCATACATTGTTCTACCACTCATCTTCATGTTATCTACCTTTCATGAATCGATGTTGTGTCTGCTCGATGAGACAATTTCTATCCACATAGCTCACTGTCTCTTGCTTGAGAGATCGGCATTTTCTCCAGTATAGACGTTATTCTAACAGGTCAATTTTAAAATATTGGCATCACAGTTGCAACTTGCCAATTTGTCAGAACTGTCCCAGAGCCCAGCAAAGTTTAGTGAATTATCACGAGTGCATTTGCTATTTAGCCTCTGCCATCTGTTATCATCCCCTGGATTGCATTCCATCAGGGCCAGGCGACTCATCTACCTTTATGCTCTTATCTTTCCCAGCACAACCTCTTTACTGAGAATTATTGCTTCTCTGTCCTCATCTGCCATTGCCTCCGTAGGCCTGCGACAACGAGATTACACAGAAGTATGTTCCTGTTAAGGCTCAAGGCTGGTAGGTGTAGCGAATGCTGCCTGTCGAGAGAAATTGAGGGTCGGGTCAACACTATGAAGGAGGGATATGGCAGGTCCATACAGCTGGGTTCGTTGAATCCCTCCAGGAGTATAGGGGCAGTGGGGGTATACTCGAGGGAAACCAGGAGAGCAAAAATGGGACATGAGTGGGCTTTGGGAAATTGGTTTAAGGAGAATCCAGAGATTCCAGAGACACACTAAGGATAAACGAGTAACCAGGCAGAGCATAGGGACCCTCAAAGATCATGGAAAAGCTCCTGTGTCTCCTAGATAAGTATGTACCTGTCAGGCAGTGAGGAAGCTGAAGAGTGTGGGAACTGTGGTTTACGAAGGAAGTGGGATCTCGGGTCAAAAGGAAAAGAAGGCTTAAGTTAGGACGAGATGTGAAGGCTCGGTGAGGGCACTTGAGTGTCACAAGGCAGCCAGGAAAGACCTAAAGAAAGAGCTCCGAAGAGCCAGGAGGAGACATGAGAAGTTGTTGGCGGATAGGATGAGGGTAACCCCAAGGCTTGCTGTAGTTGTTTAAGGAATAAAAGAATGACGAATAAGAATCGTGGATAATAGTGGGAAGTTGTGTTTGGAGACAGAGGAGGTAGGGGACGCACTAAATGAATATTTTTCAGCAGTATTCACTCGAGGAAAAGAAAATGTTGTCGAAGAGATTACTGAGATACAGGCTACTAGAATAAGCGGGATTGAGGTTCGCAAGGAAGAGGTATGAGAAAGCCAGCAGAGTTTAAAATAGATAGGTCTCCTGGGCCGGATGGGTTTTATCCTAGGATCGTCTGGGAAGCCAGGAAGGAGATTGCCGAATCTTTAAATCTTCACCGTCTACAGGAATAGTGTCAGAAGACTGGAGGATAGCAAATGTGGTTCCCCTGTTCAAGAAGGTGAGTAGAGACAACCCTGGTAATTATAGACCAGTGAGCCTTACTTCAGTTGTTGGTAAAGTGTTGGAAAAGGTTATAAGAGATAGGATTTATAATCATCTAGAAATGAATAATTTGATTCGGGATAGACAGCATGGTTTTGTGAAGGATACGTTGTGCCTCACAAACCTTAGAGTTCTTTGAGAAGGTGACCAAACAGGTAGATGAGAGTAAATCGGTTGATGTGGTGTATATGGATTTCAGCAAGGTGATTGATAAGGTTCTCCACAGTGGACTATATGTACAAAAGGCTGAGGAATAGGATTGTGGGAGATACAGCAGTTTGGATCAGTAATTGGCTTGCCAAAAGAAGACAGAGGGTGGTGGTTGATGGGGAATATTCATCCTGGAGTCCATTTACCAGCAGTGTACCGCAAGGGTCGGTGTTTGGTCTACTCTGTTTGTCATTTTTATAAACGACCTGGATGAGGGCGTAGAAGGGTGGGTTAGTAAATTTGCAGACAACAATAAGGTCGGTGGAGTTGTGGATAGTGACAAAATATGTTGTTGGTTACAGAGAGACTTCGATAAGCTGCAGAGCTGGCAAATACAGTTTAATGTGGACAAATGTGAGGTGATACACTTTGGTTGGAGTAACCGGAGTACAAAGTACGAGGCTAATGGTATGATTCTCGGTAGTTTACATTTTACATTACAGTGTGGAAACAGGCCCTTCGGCCCAACAAGTCCACACCGACCCGCCGAAGCGCAATCCACCCATAACCCTACATTTGCCCCTTCACCGAAAGCTACGGGCAACTTAGCATGGCTAATTCACCTGACCTGCACATCTTTGGACTGTGGGAGGAAACCGGAGCACCTGGAGGAAACCCACGCAGACACGGGGAGAACGTGCAAACTCCACATAGTCAGTCGCCTGAGTCGGGAGTTGAACCCGGATTTCAGGCGCTGTGCTAACCACTGTGCCAACTTTGCCGCCCACAAACCTTAGTGTAGATCAGCAGATAGGTCTCGGTGTGCAGGTACACAGATCATTGAAATTTGCCACCCAGGTTGACAGGGTTGTTTGGAAGGCACACAGTGTTTTCGCTTTTATTAATAGAGGAATCGAGTTCTGGAACCATGAGGTTATGCTACAGCTGTACAAAACTCTAGTGCGGCTGCACTTGGAGTGTTGTGTATAGTTCTGGACACCACATTATAAGAAGGACGTGGAAGCTTTGGAAAGGGTGCAGAGGAGACTTACTATGGTATTGCCTGGTATGGAAAGAAGGTCTTACGAGGAAACGCTGAGGGACTTGAGGCTGCTTTCATTAGAGAGAAGAAGGTTGAGAGGTGACTTAATAGAGACATATAAGATAATCAGAGGTTTAGATAGTGTGGACAGGGAAAGCCCTTTTTCAAGAATGGTGACCAGAGGTGAGGGGGCGTAGTTTTAAATTGAGGGGTGATGGATATAGGACAGATATCAGAGGTAGTTTCTTTTCTCAGAGAGTAGTAAGGGTATAGAATACTTTGCCTGGAACGGTAGTAGATTCACCAACTTTAATTACATTTAAGTCGTCATTGGACAAGCATATGGACATACATGGAATAGTGCAGGTTAAATGGGCTTCAGATTGGTATGACAGGTCGACGCAACATCGAAGGCCGAAGGGCCTTTACTGTGTTGTAATGTTGTATGTTCTATGAGCAATATGCTGTCAGGATCGTTGCTGGGTCCACTGCTTTTCATCATTTGTATAAATGTTTTCTATGTGAATATAAGAGGAATGATTAGTGACTTTACATAGATACCAAAATTGGAGGTGCAGTGGACAGGGAAGAAGGTTACCTCAGAGTACAATGGGACTTCAAGCAAATGGGCGGAGGAGTGGCTGATGGAGTTTAATTCAGAAAAATGTGAGGTGCTCCATTTTGGAAAACCAAATCAGGGCAGGACTTATACCCTTAATGGGAAGGTCCTGGGGAGCATTGCTGAACAAAGAGATCTTGGAGTGCAGGTTCATAGTTCCTTGAAAGTGAAATCATAGATAGTGAATAAGGCGTTTAATATCCTTGCCTTTATTGGTCAGTGCATTGAGTACAGGAGTTGTGACGTCATTTTGTGTCTGTACAGCACATTGATTCAGCCACTTCTGTAATTTTGCTTGCAGTCCTGGTCTCCCCGCTGTCGGAATGATATTGTGAAACTTGAAAGGGTTCAGAAAATGGTTTCAGCTATATTGGGATAGGCTGAATAGGCTGGGGCTGTTTTCCCTCGAGCGCCGGATGCTGAGAGGTGATTTCAGTGGTGGATACAATTGTGCGGGACATGGATAGGGTGAACAATCAGGGTATTATTCCCTGGTTAGGTGAGTCCAAATCTATGGGGCACAGGCTTAAGGAGTGAGGGAAAAGATTTATAACGGATCTGAGGGGCAATTTTTTCAAGCTGAACGTGGTATGTGTACGGAATGTGCTGTCAGAGAAAGTGTGGAGGCTGGGACAATTGCAACATTTAAAATGCATCTGATTGGGTATTTGATTAGGATAAGTTTAGACGGGTATGTGCCAAGTGCTGTCAAATGGGACTAGATTAATTCAGAATATCTGGTCGGCATGGACAAGTTGTACCGAATGGTTGGTTTCTGTGCTGTACATCTCGATAACACTGAAACATTTAAATTAAGATAAGTTTCTCTATGTGGAGAGTTAGCAGAAAGTCGGATAATTCGTCTTGGAGCTCAGAAGGTTAAGCAGTGATTTCAACCAGAAGCAGATTTCTTTCCAGGATATTTAATTTCGAGAGACAGAGGGAGAAATTATTAAAGTCAAAATTTTTAGTAACTACTTTCAAGCAATTGGCAGATAATGCAGGTGAAAAATGTGAAGATTATTTTACTCCGTAAGTTCTGAGCATTGGAACAGTTTGAACGACAGCTGGATGCAGATTCAGTAGTTATTGTCAAAACAAATTTGCAAGCTTTTTGTAAGGAAGGATGTGGAGAACTAGAGGCAAATGGGAGGTGAGTTGGGACAGACTAGCATCATCTACAGAGGGATGGAGGACAGTCCCAGTGGGCTCAATAGCCCCCAGTCCCTCTACACTGTGATACTGCCCCCTTTCACTGAATGTTGAAGCTCATGCCAGTGCAGAGCCATAGAGATGTACAGCATGAAAACAGTCCGTTTGGTCAAACTTGTCCATGCTGACCAGATATCCTAACCTAACCTCATCCCATTTGCCAACACTTGGCACACATCCCACTACACCCTTCCAATTCATATACCCATCCTGATGCCAAATGGTATAATTGGATCAACCTCCACCACTTCCCCTGACAGAATATTCCACATATGCATCACCCTCTGTGAAAAAAGATGACCCTCGGATCACTTTTAAATCATTCCACTCTCACATTAAACCTATCCCCTCCAGTTCTGGACTCCCTCACCCCAGTGAAAAGACCTTGTCTATTTATCCTATCCATGCCCTTCTTGATTTTATAAGCCTCTGTAAGGTCACCCTTCAGCCTCCAATGCTCCTGGGAGAAGCGCACCACTCGTGTCGCAATGGGGCCCGGGTGATTGACGGCAGATTCAGACCAATAGGAGAGTTAGTGTGATCGTCCATAAATGGGAGTGAATGAGGAGTGGGTCCAGTGGGCCAACTCATGACCATGAGCTGTGCAGGTGCAGTGTCACTGTGAGGGGAGACTCAGTGAATGTGAAGAGGGTGGGAGAGACAACAGAGACTGGGAGAGAAATGGAAGTTCTGTGTACTGGCAGGGTTTATAAACGCACGGTTTTTGGCTGCTAGACCTGAATTAGAAATTCCTGGTAAATTAGACCCAAAAGAACGGCGGATGCTGTAAATCTCACACAACAAACAAAAGGTACTGGAAAAGCTCAGCGGGTCGGGCATCATCTGTGAAGAGAAATCAGAGTTAACATTTTGGATTCGCTGACCCTTCCTCAGAACTGATGCTCCTGAGAAAAAAATGTCAGTTTATATGCAGAAGATAGGTGTTAAGGAGTAATTGATAGGTAGTGATAGAGTCCAAAGAAAGAGATGGGAACAGTTGGACAAAGGTGCGGATAACGATCTGGCTGGGGGAGGGTGAATAGCTGTTCCTGGGGACTGTTAGTGGCTAAACATAGGTAGTGTGTAATGGCAGGACATGTGATAACAAGGACTGGTGTGTGGGTTAAGAGGTTAGGGCGCTAGGACATTGGAAAGTTCATGAGCTAAACTTATTGAATTTGATACTGGGGCGAGAGGGTGCTGTTCTTCCAGCTTGCGTTAAAGTGTGGCACTGGAAAAGCACAGCAGGTCTGGCAGCATTCGAGGAGCAGGAGAATCGACGTTTTGGGCTTATTTCTTTCATAAGGAATGCCGGGATTGTGGGTGGGGGCGAGGGGGGGTGTAAGAGGGCTGAGAGATAAATTAGAGGGATATGTGCGGTTGGTGGGATGGGAGCTAGGAAGGCAATAGGTTGATGCAGGTGGAGGGTAATGGAGGGAGGGTGGAGTGGATAGTTGGGAAGGAAGATGGACAGGTGGGACAGTTCAAGTGGGTGGTGTTGAGTTGGAGGGTCGGATCTGGGATAAGGTAAGGAGGGGAGATGAGAACCCTTGATTCTGTGGTTAAAGGGTCCCAATGTGGAAGATGAGGTTTTCTTCCACCAGGCGTTGGGTGGCTGGGATTTAGTGGTGGAGGTGGCCCGGGGCTTGCATGCCCTTGGCGGAGTGGGTGAGGAAGTTGAAGTGGTCGGCCACACGATGGTGCGGTTGGTTGGTGCATGCATCCCAGAAATGTTCCCTGAAATATTGAGGTTCCCTGAAATTTGGTGTCCTGACTCCCCAGTGGAGATGAGACCACATCGAAAGCAAATGCCATAATAGGTGAGGTGTTTGAATGTGCAGGAAAATCTCTGCTGGATGTGGAAGGGTCCTTTTGAGGTGAGGGGGGAGGTGTGGGCACAGGTTTTATACCTCTTGTATTGGCAAGCGAAGGTGCTGGGAGTGGAAGGTGGGTTGGTGGGGAGCATGGATCTGACCAGCAATTCACACGGAATGGTCTCTGTGGAATGCTGTAATGAATGGAGAGGGAAATATACCTCTGGAGGGATCTGAATGTGGGTGGTGGAAATGGCGGAAGATGATGCGTTGTGTCCTGGGTTGAAGGTGAGGACTGGGGGGTTCTATCCTTTTTGCAGTTGAAGAGGTGTATTTCAATGGCAGAGGTGCGGGAAGTGGTGGAGATACACTGCAGAGTATTATGGACCACTTGGGAGGGGAAATTGCAGTCCTTGAAATACGGGGCGTTTTGGGGTGTTCTCGAGTGTTCTGCATGCTTGCATCAAGCTTCACTGGAACACTGCAGTAAATATGAGACAGAAGTGTTGACCAGAAAAAAGACTCATGTGTTAACGTGACGGGCAACTGGAATCTCCGGGTCTGTTTTGCAGCAGAACTTAGATCATCAGCTGTAATTTCCAGCACGTCCACTGGGATGCTGCCAGACACAGGTTCCCTCCCAGCCAGATTGTTATCCACTCCTTTGTCTTTCCAAATGTTACTGTCTCTTTTGGGCTCTGTCCCCACCATTATTTACTCTTTAATCCCTATCTCCTGCAGTCCAAAGATATGCAGGTTAGGTGAATTGGCCAAGCTAAATTTCCCGTAGTGTTCAGGGATGTATAGGTTAGGTGCATTAGTCAGGGGAAATGTAGAATAATAGGGTTGGGGAATGAGTTTGGTTGAGAGCCTCTTCAGAGGGTGGGTGTGGACTTGTTGGGCCGAATGACCTGTTTCCACACTGTAGGGATTCTAATTTTCCCAGCTGCCATCGGTTCTGAAGGGTCACTGAACCGAGAATGACCCTTGGTGTGTGCAGGAGGAGGAAACGGGAAAGGGGAGTTGGATCCAGTTTAGACTAGGAGGATTTAATTGCACTCTGTACAGGGAGTTAGGCCTGAATTAGAAACTCTTGGTCCTACGTTTACAGCAAATGGGAAAATGACTGTGGGCCTCCGTCTCTGATAGGTCCTGGGTTATGGCTGCCATCTTTATTGGGGTCAAGGTACAGCGAGGCACATGGACATGTTCTCTTCTTGGGTCGGGAAGGGGTGATTTGAAGAGGAGCATTTACACATCAAACACATACCAAGACAAGTGTTTGCCTTCACTATTCATCTTGCATTGACTGTAAGCTTTGTTTTGTGAATTCATTTTATTGGATATTAATTGAGAATAAATGAGACAGGGATCTCAAAAGCAATTTTCTGTCATCAGTAGGCTCATCAGGATCTGAATACGATTGACATTTAACTGTGGAAAGGAGAAAGGTTTGTCTGTTCTGTCTGTGGGAAAGTATCTTTTTTAGAAGCAACAAAGCAGAGATATTCACATTATTCGTTGGATCACCCGTTGGGTTTGTGCTCTGTTCTGGGCCCTGCAGCTGAGGAAGGAGGTATTGACCTGAGAGGGAGCACAGATTTATCCAAATTACACCTCGTCTCTTTGTGGGAAATGTCTGATTTTGTCCGAGTCACCCACTTCATGATGTTAACCTGTGAACTCCTTATTTTCAATTCACTGCAAACTTCTCATTAAAATTCCTTATGGACTCAAATTCCAGCACCATTTCGGGTGGAATGTTTCAGGTTCTGACAACAGTCTCTTCATTCAGAAACTGCTGAGGTCCATGTTGTCTCTGGGGTCACAAAGGGCTGAATTGAAAGATGAGATGCAGTTCCTCCGCTCCGAGTGAGATGTATTGGAACAGTACAGGAGGCTGAGGGCAGTGTAGATGTGAGAAGGCAATGAAACTGACAGGGCTGCACTGTGAGGGCTGCTTGGCTTAATGAGAGTGTTTTGGAGTTGGTTGTAAACAGAGTGAGGGGAGACAGGGAGAAGGTGAAACCCTCAGCTTCATTTTTAGTTTAGGCCATTCAGAAATTCGCATGGTCCCAATGGAAACATCCAGTTTGTAAGTGAAACCTGCTAAGCTTTTTTTTAACAGTTTTTAAAAGTATGTCAGCTTAAGTAAAGATTGTGGCTTTTGATTATATTGGAAATGTTTGAAGTGAAGGAAGGTTTCTCAGTCATTTAAATTCTCTTAATGGGGGTAACTAGCTGAATATAGAGACACATTGTTACAGGAGACCTCAGACCCGTGGTGTGCTCCTCTTGTACAATGTGGGACATAAGGGACGTTTCCAGTGTCCCTGACGGCTATGTGTGCAGGAAGTGTGTCCATCTGCAGCTACTGGGAAACTGCTTTTCAGACCTGGAGCTGTGAGTGGACTCACTGTGGAGAAATACTGAGAATGTTATGGACAGCCCATTTAGTGAGTTCGTCACACTGCAGGTGTGGGTTACACAGACAGAAAGGGAATGGGTGACCATCAGATCAAGAAAAAGGTTCAGGAAGGAAGTGCAGGACTCCCCAGCGGTTATTCCCTTCTCATACAGATATTGTGCACCGCTTGGGATTCTATAAGGGGGGAATGGATGGGGTGGCCTCTCAGGGGAAATCAGCAACAGCCAGGTTCATGACACCACAGATAGCTCCGCTGCATAGAACTGGAGGAATGAGAATGGCAGAACTATAGTGACAGGGGATCCACTAGTCAGGGTCAGAGACAGGCGTGTCTGTGGCCACAGACATGAATCCAGGACAGTGGAATTGAATCCAGGTCCATTTATTGATAAGTGCACAGACCAATTAAGGTCAGCGTCCCAAATGCAACGTTCAGCACTTGATCACCCTGAAGCTCTACTTTCCAGGGTTTGTGCACTTGTTCTGAAGCCCTTCAGAGAGATTGAAAGGGATAGGGAGAAAAAAGGAACATGGTTGTGTTGTAGATCTACAAAATAACGGTCACCCTCCCCTCTCGGTCTCCCCCCTCTGTCTCCCATCCCCATCGTGCCTCCTCCCCACCACAGGGAAAAGACCTTGTGTATTTACCCTATCCATGCCTCTACTGATTTTATAAACCTCTCTCAGGTCACCCATCAGCCTCTGACGCTCCAAGGAAAACAATTCATCCTCTCCCTGTAGCTCAAATCCTCCAGCCCTGGCAACATGCTTGTAATACTTCTCTGACCCCTTTCAAGTTTCGTAATATTGTTTTGATAGGACGGAGACCAGAATTGCACTCAATATTCCAAGCGTGGCCTAACCAATGTCCTGTACAGCGGCAGTATGACCTCCCAACTCCTATACTCAATGTTCTGACAAATAAAGGAAAGCATACAAAACGCCTTCTTCACTATCCTATCTACCTGCGATTCTGCATTCAAGGAGCTATGAACCTGCACTCCAAGGTCTCTTTGTTCAGCAGCAGTCCCGAGGACTTTACCATTAAGTGGATACATCCTGCTAATAGTTGCTTTTCCAAAATGTAGCACCTCACATTTATCTAAATTAACCTCCATCTGCCAGTCCTCAACCATCTGATCAAGATCCCGTTGTAATCTGAGATAATCTTCATCACTGTCCACTACACCTCCAATTTTGATGTCATCTTCCTAACAATATTTTCTATGTTCACATCCAAATCATTTATGTAAATTATGTAAATTAGTGGATCCACCGATCCTTTGTGACACCCCACTGGTCACAGTTCACCAACCTGGAAAGCAACCTTCCATCACCACCCTCTGTCTTCTACCTTTGAACCAGTTTTGTATCCAAATGGCTAGATCTCTCTGTATTCCATGAAATCTAACCTTGCTAACCAGTCTCCCACGGGGAACCTTGTTGATCGCCTTACTGAAGTCCATACAGGTCATTTCCAAAGCTTTGCCCTCATCAATCCACTTTGTTGTTACTTCAAAAAAATTGACTCAAGTTCATGAGAAGTGATTTCTCACACACAAAGCCGCTATTAACATCCAAGACTTAACTCTGTACATTGGGGTCTGCGTCACCCAGTTATGGGTGTTAATATTCTGGATAAAGTTCACGTACACCAGCTTTGTGTTAGTGACTGTGTATTGAGTCTTGTTGATATCACCAACACAGGTGAGTTCCTTTAGAAACGCAGTCTCTATATTCTTAACCCCCTCCACCTGCTCTGTCTCCTCCATCCCCACCATAGACAGTAAGTGCGAGGAGCTCATGGAGTTTCTATGTGAGCTAGATGGAGAAAATATTCCCTTCATTCCACAAGCCCACCAAGAAATGGTGGTAGTGTACTTACCTCTGGACCAGGAGGGTCGGGTTCAGAGTTGAGTAACAGCATCTTTGAAGAGGCTGATTGGAAAACGTGCCCAAGCCACCAGGCCATACTGTCTCCCAGCTGTCTCTGCCTGCGCCTCTAAACAGAACCTTCCTATAGTTTCTCTCCTGTCAGACTCTCCCATTGCTCAGTTTGTCCAGGATCCCTTCCTGCTGCTGCACTGCTCCCTCACTGACCTATACATTCCCCAGTGTCCTCCACACTCATTCATTGTTTACAATCCCATTACCCCAGTGCTCCAGCCCACCACCTCCACTCTATTGGGCAGCAGTTTCTGTCAAGCACCAGGCTCCTGTGCGATCTGGAGCATGTGCTGTAGGAGGGGAGACCAGTAAACGGGCGCAGTGCTGGCCAATTGTTGGCGTAATGGGCAGTATGGATCAGTGCCAGGGAGGCTGTGGGTGTGTGGGATTAATCTGTCATTGGCAGCTTCCTCCCTCTGAAAGCAGGACACAGGGGAATGGCCCCTCCCCTGGTATCCTGACGAGTGGTCAAAGTATTAATAGGGAAGCATTTTGCAGAAAGTTGTCAGAACTCTTGTGAAGATCCAGGAATGTTATGGAGAGGGACAGGGGTGAGCCTGTATTTAGAGTTCGAATTTGGTTCATTTTCCTTCAACCAGATATGATTTGGCCAGTGTGTGCAGGATGGTTCTCATCAGAGGTCGGAGTGGGGGAAATAAATAAGAGGTTCCAGATTGGGAAAAAAAAAATGGTCTGACCAGGAAGGAAACCCTGGGAGGTGGGGGGAGGATTTATCAACACCCCGGAAGCTCCGAGTCAGCCTCATTGATTTGATTAGATTACATTTTGTACAGTGTGGAAACAGGCCCTTCGGCCCAACCAGTCTATACCGACCCTCCGAAGAGCAACCCACCCAGACTCATTTCTCTCTGACGAAAGGTCCGAACACTATGGGTAATTTAGCATGGCCAATTTACCTGACCTGCACTGTCAGTCTTTGGATTGTGGGAGGAAACCAGAGCACCCAGAGGAAACCCACGCGACAATGAAAGACTGTGCAAACTCCACATTCATGTGGAAGGAAAGGTGTGTATTTTGTCCGTGGGCGAATATTTCAAATGTCAGTGTGACTGGGAAAAGTACTGAGACACAGCCAAGTCCATGTTAGCGTGGTGACTGTGGACAGAGATCTCATTTGTTTTTAATAATCTGAAAAAACTTGGCTCATTTCCCAGAAACAATTAAGCTACAGATTTGTTTTGTATGAGGACAATTTTTAATTAACCATGCAACCAGAAAGAGATAAGGATACCTGCACCATGTAACAAACTATGAAAACGGGATTGTTGTAAATGAGTTAATTATCGATCATGGTTAGTAATCCATTGGCGTTGTCACGTCGGTTCCAACGCCGTGGGGAAATACTGGAAATGTGATTAATGTAATGTAGGATTCAGTTATTAAACTGGAAAAAGTGCAGATGAAATTTACAAGGATTTTTGCCAGGGCTCAGTGGTCTGAGAAGTTGGACAAGCGAGAATTCATTTTTTGTTTAGAGCAAAGGAAACAGAGGGGGGTTCTTTTCTAGAAGTCTATAAGACCATGACGGGCATGGGTAAGGTGAATTCACTCAGTCTTTTACCCAGGGAATCAAGGACTGGAGGGCATCAGTTTACGGTTATTGGAGAAAGAATGAAAGGGAACCTGAGGGGCACCTGTTTTACACAGAGGGTGGTATGTATATGTACTGAGCTGCCAGTGGAAGTGGTTGAGTTGGGTATATTAGCAACATGTAAAAGACATTTGGATAAATACATGGATAGCAAAGGGCCAGAAGCAGATGGGCCAAGTGCATGGAAATGGAGTTCGCGTGGATGGACATTTTGGCCAGTATGGGCCAGTTTGGGCCAAAGGGCTTGTCTCTGCTGTAGGACTCTGACTGCAAGTATATTTACTATTTCTCCCGCTATCTCTGGTAGCACCCTGGGATGTATTCCATTAGGGCAAAGAGACTTATCTGCCTTTAGCTCCATTAGCCTGCCCGATTCTAACTCGTGATAATGGTTATTTCTAGGTCCTCACCTTCCTCAGTCTCCTTGTCAATTACTGGCATGTTCTTCACTGTGAAGACTGACTGCTGTGTACTCATATTCCTGAACCCTGCTGGATAGGAATAACTGGGCACAGAACTCTGAGAGGTCGTCTTTTAGTCGTTATTGATGAGGCATGGCAGTTACTTGGATAGTGTACATGCAGAATACCTCCAGGCAGCATCAGGTAACTCCCCGAATCTCCGATGTCCCGCTCCCATTCTTATAACTTTGTGTTTTGTGGTTTTGAATGGATGCTGTCTCTCAATATTATCTCCATGGCAATGGCAGTTAAAAAATAGAGTTCAGCTCAACACTTTGTGGTTAAACCACATACCCTTTCCCCACGGCCCTGTGGCTCAGTCAGGTATCTGACAGGCGGTTCAGTTTCAGTGGGACTGTCTGTCAGGATTCTGATGAGGAAGAGCTGGTATTGGAGTAGGGTGGGCAAAGTTAAAACCACACATCACCAGGTTATAGTCTAACAGGTTTAGTTGGAAGTACAAGCTTTTGGAGTGTGCTGTGATTTTTAACTTGATCAGGATTATCTCTATGGTAACACTTACAGTGGCCATATGTTCCCCACACAATGGTTCCCCTCTAGCAGTGTAAACAGCTATTCTGGCCCTGGGGATAGCTACTCATCACTTTCCTCCCCCAATTCCATCTAGCTTTCTGTTGATCTTTAATGTTTTTCTAATCTCCTAGTTTCTCCTTGGTCTTTGCCAATTTGTATGCTTTCAATTTCAATTTGACAGACTTCCTTATTTCCTTAGCCACCCATGGCAGATTACTCCTTTTCCTCCAGTCCTTCCTTTTCAATGATATATACTTCTGCTGAGCAGTTTGAAAAAAATCTTTGTAATTCCTCCACTGTCTGTCAACTGTCCTATCCTAAAGTCTTTGCTTCCAGTCTACATTAATCAACTTCTGCCTCATCCTATTGTAGTCTCCTTTGTTTAAGCACAGGATCTTAGGATTGGATTTAATCTTCCCGTTTTCCAACTGTATTCTAAATTCAACCAGACGTATCACAAATCTTTTATCAGATTACGAGGTGAGGCGATGTTACCTGGGTGTTTTGGTTTTCATTGTCAGAGACCTTGGCTTTGTAATAAAGAACAAGATAGATATTCACAACAGAGCATTGTGGACGGTGTGATTGTACGACACAGTCTAAAACCATAAATCACTGTTTCCCCTCAGTTTACATGATTTGGAGATGCCGATGTTGGACTGGGGTGTACAAAGTTAAAAATCTCGACATCAGGTTATAGTCCCTCAGGTTGAATTGGAAACACACTAGATTTCGGACCGTTGCTCCTTCATCATGATCCAATTAAACCTACTGGACTATAACCTGTTGTTGTGTGATTTTTAACTCTCCTCAGTTTAAAATTGCAAAATCATTATCGCCTACATTCTTCCGCACTACGTTTGGAATGCTAATCCACCTGACTATCCAGCTTTTTCCGAAAATATCCTTTGGTGAGGGTGGTGAGTTTTGATCTCACCTTTCCAGTTATTACCATAAGAAGATAAGCCCTGGGCACAGGAGAGGCAATGCAGCCCTTTGAACCAGCTCCACCATTTAATACGGTAATGATTGAGCTCACCTCGGTCTCAGCTGGATTTTCCCGCCTGCTCTCTCTCACCCTTCAACTCATTGCAAATTAAACATCTGTATCTCTGCATTAAATTTGCTCATTGTCCTGGCATCCACCACATTTTGAATAGGGAATTCCACAGATTCACAGCACATCGCGACAAGTACATTATTCTTCATGAGCATAGAATAAAGTCCCTATAGTGCAGAGTCCACACCAACACTAGAATGAACATCCCATTCAGAATCACCCATTCCCTGTATTTCCCATGATTAATGGCTTAACCTGCACATTCATGGACACTGTGCACAATTTATCATAGCCAATCCACTAAACCCGCACATCTTTGGACTGTGGGATGAAACTGGAGCACCCAGAGGAAACCCGCACAGACACCGGGAGAACATGTAAACTCCACACAGTCACCTAAGGCTGTAATCAAATCCAGGTCCCTGACGCTGTGAGTCAGCAATGAGCCACCTCTGCTTAAAATCTGCTCCTCCTATTAACCACCCCACGCCTCAGTTGGCTGAATCTGTATTCCTTACATCAGAAAATCAGGTTATGGTGTCTCAGTAAAACCCAGTGACAGTCCAGATATTCTGTGTGTTTGAATGGGGATACTATACACAACACCCTCCAGTCCACACTTTTCATTCACTTTCCAGAGACAGGGCTCCAGTGGATTCATGGAGATGACAACTCCCACAATCCCTGAAGCAGAGACCACCCGTGTGCGGCGAAACCCAGCATTGTACATGTACAGAATGTGGGCGGGTTTTGGAGCATGTGCTTTGTGTAAGTATACTTTGCGGAAAGTATTTCACACTGTGATTGGCTGGAGGAGGAATGCATCTGCTTATAGTATTGATCAGTTGGGGGTCAAAGTGTCACCACACACATGTAGGGCCACTCTCCATCCACAATTCATTGTAATGGTGGGAATCAACTAATGGGAAACAAAGAAAGATCTGACCCATTCTCCCAGACAGAAGGCTCCACTTCTGTCCAGGATTTTTCACCTCCCTTTCTGATTCCTTTTGGTTCATTCTGCTATTACATTATTGACTTGCAGCAACTGAAGGGAACGGAAGTGAACCCAGAAAGGGTGCAGAGTCTCACCAGGGACGGGAAGTGGTGGCATGGATCTGTTTCTCAGTAACTCCATGAGAATGGGGAGGGTGTACATTAGGGGGTAGCAGAGGCAAAATGTTGGGACAGAGTAAATGGGCTGGAGGGTTACAGCTTCGGGGGAAGAAAGGGGAAAAAGATATTCCAGAGAAACAAGAATTGTCTGTTCTGAATTTCTAATCTGTACATATTCCTTTATACAGGGTGCTAGATGGTGAAGATTTGAGACTGAAATCTCAAAATCATGCGCAGATCACGATTAAGTTAACGAGCATTTGATGAACCAAAGATAGAGAATGACTCGGCCAAAATCCTGCAACACACTCCCTCCCAGCATTGTCTGTCTCTCTGCGCCAAATGGACTCTGAATGGTTCAAGACAGCAGCTCACTACCATCTTCTGAAGGGTAACGAGAGATGGGGAATCAATGCTGGCTGAGACCGTGATGCCCATATCCTGGAAATGGGTTCTATCTCTAGTTGCTGAAATCCAATTGATGTTACTGCAGGATGATGAGGAATGCTGAGTGCATCCTCCAGGAGGCAGCACCATCACATTACCCCTGCCTACACCCACACAGTAACACAGAAACATCACTGGAACAAAAGGCAGTGAAGCTAAAGGAGGACTTAGATATAGTTCTTCAAGGTAAAATCCTGAAAGGGGATTGGAACACAGCAGGAACAGGAAACTGAGCTGGATGGTCAGCTGTTTCCCATTGAATGGTGGAGCAGGATTGAAAGGCTGAACAGTCTCCTCCTGCTGCTATCTTCCAGGTATGTATATAGTCATGGAGCCCGGGTAGGAAGGAGTGGGCAGGGATTCTCCAGGAGATTGCACTTCCACAACAGTTTTCAGTGAGGGATGGTTTGATGGATTTTATTTCACATTTATCCTTAACACAAGGTTTTTAAATTTTGGTTTTAAAATGTTGTAAAAGTTTTTTGCACAGCAAATAAAATTAAAGAAAATAAATTGAACTGTCTGAATATAACAGTTTTAAAGCTTTCAACCTCTGTAAAACAAAATCCTGTCTATTCCAGGACCCCAGCACTTTCCAGCTACTCAAACTCCAGGTAAATATTCCCTCCCTGTCTGAACCTTTGGTTTTATTTAACTGCTTTTCAGTTCTCGTTCTGTGAGCTGTGAAGCGTTCTTTTTCCCCATTTCTCCAACCCAGAAATGTGATCACAGCAACCTTCCCACCATCAAAATTATCATTACACCGTTTTGCTTTTGGTTAACATCTAATCACCAGCAGTGCAAAAGTGAGGACTGCAGATGCTGGAAACCAGAGCCTAGATTAGAGGGGTGCTGGAAAAGGGCTTTTGCCAAAATGTTGCTTTTCTGGCTCCTCGGATCCTGCCTGACCTGCTATGCTTTTCCAGCACCACTCTAATCTAGACATATAATCGCCAGCAGTAAACCATTTGTGTAATCAATTGAATATTCCCAAACAAGCCCCTTATGGGCCAAGCAAACCATTACAAGTGACAGAGTGAGAAGGGACTAAATAAAGTAGAGTTGTGCGGAGGGGGCAGCGTTGGAGATAAAGCACTATATCCCCTACGGTGCCCACCTCTATCTAAAGGCATCGAGAGCATTGATCCACACTACATGCTCCTTCTCCACTTTGCTGTGTAGCCTTAGAATAAAATCATAGAATAAAATCCCTACAGTGTGGGAGGAGAGCATTGGCCCATCAAACCCCACCGACCATCCAAAGAACATCACGACCAGAGCACTCTTTCACTGTAACACTGCATTTCCCATGGCTGATCCACCTAGTCTGCACAATCTGGATCCTGTGCACAATTTAGCACGACTGATCCACCTAACCTGTACATCTTTGGACTATGGGAGGAAACCAGAACACCTGGAGGGGACCCACACTATCATGGGGATAATGTGGGAACTCCACACCGACCGTTGGCCAAGGCTGGACTCCAAACTTGCAGCTGGTGCTGTGAAGCAGCAGTGCTACAATCACAATTTAAATCAAAACAGATTATCCCTGTTTATTGTCACTTTGCTGTCTGTGGAGACTTACTGCCCAGAGAGACATCCTGAGGTTCAGAAAATGGCAATGTAAGTTCAATCAAGTCGAGCCCAGTTAATGTGGTTAAAACAACATTATCAATACTCCAAATAGTGTCATCATGTACAAGGTCCACTTCTGACTCTGATGGACAGTAACATCAGAATCAGAGTCCTGCAGTCCACACGGAGCAGGTGGATGACCACTTCCCTGTGAGCACTCACTGGGCTCTCAATCGTGTTGAAGACACAGCAAATCCCTTGTCACACAGAGGGGTAAACAGCTCCTACCCAGAGTGAACTTGCTGGGGTCTCAGTAGGGCAGGATGAATCACTGAATCCCCTCTCACACACTGACCATCTGAATGGCCTCTCACCCGTGTGTGGGCTCACTGAGGATTCCGCAGGTGCTGCATTTGAGTAAATCTCACCCCACACTGGAAACATCTTTCCCCAGGGTGAGCTCGCTGGTGTTTAAGCAGGTCAGAGGACTGAGTGAATGCTTTCCCACACACTGAGCAGGTGAATGGCCTCTCCCCGGTGGAAATGCACTAATGTCTCCGCAGGTGAGAGATTTGAATGAATACTTTCTCACACATGGAGCAGGTGAAGGGTCTAAATCCACTGTGCTATCTCTGGTGCCTCAGCAGATTGTAAGATCGAGTAAATCCCTTCCCATACGTGGGACAGGTGAACGGCCTCTCCGCAGTGTGACTGCGTCAGTGAGTGTCCCACTGGGAGGGTTTAATGAATTCCTTATTCTGATTGAGCCCGTCCTCCTGTTTCTCTCCGTTATTATTGACAATCTCACACCAGAACCTGTTCCAGAGAGTGTTCCAGAACAGGCAGAATGGTCAGCTGCCGCTGGTCACCTGACCGGTCACTGGTCCTGAAAGGTTCAGTCTCCACAGATGCTGCCAGATCTGCTGAACTTTTCCAGCAATTTCTGGTTTTTTTCTGATTTCCCAGCATTTTCATATGTTTAGTTTTCCAATACTCATCTTGTCTGTTGCAGAGGAGTTTGTTGATGAAATTAGAGGGTTTTGAAAATTGTACGTTAGGTCACACGTCAGCTATGATTATCATGAATGGCAGAGTAAAGTCGAGGGGCTGAATGGCCTCCTCCTGGTCCAATGAAAGTTATCCATCGTCAACATTTCGCCTCACTGCTCACTTCACCTCCATGTCGAACACACTGTTTCTGACTGAACAAACCTCCTGTGTTCAGTGGCTCCCTTTCCTGCCACCCGTGTTTAACTCTCATCATGGAATGCTGTCTTGTATTATTGCGGGAATGCCCACAAGGACTAATCCTGGAGTCTGTATCCCCTGGGATCCGCAATCACCGTTTATTTCCATCTTCCTATTTCATTCTGGCTATTGAACTCTTGGTTTCAATCCATGTGGGTGGACAAGAGGCTGCTGGGATTTAATGAACGAAAGTGGGGATTAAGGAGAAGTACAAGGGGCGGTGACAGCAAAGAGAGTTCTCATTGTAACGGCAGAGTTTCTCCATGACCCAGTGAGTGGCGAGGCACCTGAGTTTGTGGGTGGAGACAGATTCAATCAGGGATTTGGTAAGACACTCAGACATTGACCTGTCCATCTGATTGTTAACTCAGACAGATGGAAAGAACGGTGCACATTTAGATAGCACCTTTGATGATCAGGGGCAATGAAACATATTTCCAACCCAATGATTTCAACCTCAAATGTCTGAAAACACAGACACAAAGCTTTCGACTTGTAACAGGTTGTCTCTGAGCCTCCTCTTTTCTTGAGGGGTTTTGAGCTGTTCAGCCTTTCCTGGTGATTATAACCGGTATGTTCCTGTAAGATTTGTGACTGAACCTTTATTTTCCTCTTCCTTGTGAGTGATGAAAATAGCAGAAAAAGTTCCTGACCTGTGAGGGATTTTGGTTGGACTATTTATATTTACAAATCCGTTCCCACCCTCACATACACTGCGAAATTGATGTAAAACTGAAGGAAATGAGTGAGTGACCACCCACAGAAACATAAAGGAAGCATATAAATCTGAGTTGAGTGAACCTGGCATGAGGAAAACATGACAGCAATCACAACTACTTGGAATCCCAGAATCCCATGGGTGCAGAAAGAGTCTATTCGGCCCATCGAGTCTGCAAAGACCTGCTCACGCACCCTACCTCCATAACCCCACATTAACCATGGCTAGCCCAACCCACCTAAATTGCACACTGCGACGATGTTAGCATAGCCAATCCAGTAACGTTATACATCTGTGGGAGGGTCACAAATTACATCCAAATGCTCGGAATTGTGGATGAAGACTCACAAATACTTGACTCTGACACAAATGCTCTGCTTTTAAAAATAAAATCTGGGAGACACTGCAACCGGAAAAAATTCTGATTATCTCAGGTGGAAGAGAATTCAAAACTCGAGCCATTGACCCAGGGCTGCAGTGAACGTTACAGAGGTCTGGGAACCATCAGAAATGTAACAGGTTGTGAGCAAGGTGGGGGTGAGACAAGGATATAAAGACAGTCTGTCACATGGGGGAAGGCAGGAGAGATGAAATAGCAGAAATGGTCGTCCCTCAAGGCCACGGGGAATGGAGTTAGAGCTGGGAAAGGAACAAGGAAACATGGTGTGCAGCTGCCAAAGAAATATGTTAAAAACAGATTATTGAAGCATAGAGGGCAGAGTTCAGTCTGAAACTTTTGCTCTCAATTGTGAGTACAAAATGCTGTAAAGCCTGGGGAGTTCTATTGCAGCCAACACATACTCAGGATTGACAAAGTATACTGTAACTTTCTGATATTTTTTTTTCTGACATTTGTAGTTCAACTCTGATGACGCTAGTAACTTTTCAAATTGGACTGGAGTTTAATATTCTGGAGAAATGTCAAATAAATTACATTGATCACATTCTGCAGATCTTAGTCCATAACCCTGCAGGTTCCAGCATTTCAGTTACATCCATGTCCTGCCGGTGGGACAGTACATAAAGGGATGGTGACGATGGACATTGTAAGCTATGATTCTGTGCGTATGACTGTGTCAGCTTTTTGCTTGACTAATCTGCATTCCAGCTCACCCAATTAGGGGCGGCACGGTGGCACAGTGGTTAGCACTGCTGCCTCACAGCGGCAGGGACCTGGGTTCAATTCCCGCCTCAGGCGACTGACTGTGTGGAGTTTGCACGTTCTCCCCGTGTCTGCGTGGGTTTCCTCCGGGTGCTCCGGTTTCCTCCCACAGTCCAAAGATGTGCAGGTCAGGTGAATTGGCCATGCTAAATTGCCCGTAGTGTTAGGTAAGGGGTAGATGTAGGGGTATGGGTGGGTTGCCCTTCGGCGGGGCGGTGTGGACTTGTTGGGCCGAAGGGCCTGTTTCCACACTGTAAATAATCTAATCTATGTTGGCAGGGTGAGACTCTACAGTTGGAGCACCTCTGCTCGCCAGTACCTTTTCTTTCTGCTTTTTTCAGAATTTCTTTCTCTCTCATTCTCCCCTTTGCAGAATCTGACACCAGTGTTTCAATCATGACAATTAAAAAAAAACATATCTCTACAAGAAAACAAATGGAGGAATATATATTTTTCTTGCATCAACTGCATTTTTAAACAAACACAATTATGTTCAATAAACACTGTCTCATTTTTTCCTTCAATTCTTTCAAGCGAGCTATTATATTTTGTCCCTCAGTTTACCGATCTTAATAAATATCCAATCAATTTCAGAGCAACATGCTGACAAAGTATTGAACCAATTTATCTGTTTATGTTTTCGCATTAGTTTTCAAGTCATTACCATTACAATAATTGCATAATAATTGGTCTGGGTAACAAATATACAATTTAATTTATTGACTGTTTGAAAATGGTACAATATAACCTTCTTCAGGATTCTAACAGTAATTGTTAAGGCATTTGCATGACAATAATTATAATATGTTTTAGTTTAGTCATGCTAACATCTACAGTGACGTTTATATTTGAATTTAATCCAATCTTCCCTAGTACCTGTACAGTAATATAAAAATCCATTTTATTTCCAATCAACACACCTACAAAAGAATCCATTATTTCTGATGGAACACGCACTTTTAAAATATGACTTTTGCTCATTTGAATGATCTGTGTAATCCAAGCATTATAAATTTAGAAAATCCGAATTACTTTTCCCTGCAACAATTTCTGTTCATTTTTGCATATAGCACAGTCAAATAGCAAGATGAAATTTATCAGTATTCTTAAGAATGCTAATAGAATTTTGACAATCTATATGTTGTTAATATATAATAATTGTCCATTTCAATCCATAGAATATAGAACAGTACAGCACAGTAGAGGCCCTTTGGCCACGATGTTGTTCCGCCCTTTTATTCTACTCTAAGATCAAACTAACCAACATGCCCTTCATTTACTATCATCCATGTGCCAAGAGTCGCTTAGATGTCCCTGATAGATCTGAATTGACTACCACCACTGGCAGTGCATTCCACACACTCACCACGATCTATAAAGACACTATCTCTGACATCGCCCCACAACTTCCCCCATTCATCTTAACATTATGCCCCTTTGTGGGGAAAAGTCTTTCATTTACCACTCTATCTATGCCTCTCATCATCTTACACAAAGCTATCAAGTAAACTATCATCGTCTTTCACTGTAATAACCAAAGCCCCAGCTCTGTCAACCTTTATTCATAAGACATGCCTTCCAGTCCAGGCAACATCTTGATAAATCTCATCTGCACATTCTCTAAAGCTTCCGCATCCTATGTCTAATGAGGTGATCAGAACAGAACACAATATTCCAAGTGTAGTCTCATCAGGTATCCATAGAGCTGCAGCATAACCTCGTGGCTCTTAAACACAATCTCCCCGCTAATGAAAGCCAACAAACTATGCAAAGTTTTAATAACCCTGTCACCTTGGATGTCAGCTACGAGGGATGTATGGACGTGCACCCCACGATCCCTCTGTTCCTCCACATTGTCAAGAATCCTGCAATTAATCTGAAAATATGCATTCAAATTTGAAATTCCAAAATTAATAACTTCACACTTTCCCAGGTTGACCTCCATCTGCCACTTCTCAGACAAGCTCTGTATCCTGTCAATGTCCTCTAGCAACCGACAAAAGCCCTCCACACTATCCACAACTCCAACAAAACTCGTGTCATTGGCAAACATCCTAACCCACCCTTCCACTTCCTCATCCAAGTCATTTGTAAAAATCACAAAGAACAGAGGTCCCAGAACTAATCCCTTCAGAACACCATTGGTCACCGTGCTCCAAGCTGAAAACTATCCATTTAATCTCATCCTGTCTTCTATGGGTCAGCCAATGTATTATCTAACCAGGTAGGTTTCCCTATATCCCATGCCTCATTCCTTTCCAAATGAGCCTACCATGGAGAACCTTATCAAACACTTGCTAAAATCCTTATACACCACATCCACTACTCTGTCCTCACCAATGTGTTTGCCACAACCTCAAATAATTCAATGAGGCTTGTGAGGCATAACCTGCCGCTCACAAAGCCATGCTGACCATCTCTAATCAATCTATACTTTTCCAAATAATCATCAATCCTGTCTCTCAGAATTCTCTCCAAAAATTTGCCCACAACTGATGTAAGACTGACTCATCGATGATTCCCAGGATTATCTCAATTGCCTTTCTTGAATAAGGGAATAACGTTTGCCACCCTCCAATCATCTGGTATGACTCCAGTGGACAGTGTGTGAATGCAAAGATCATTGCCAAAACATAGTAATCACTTGCCTCCCTTCTCATAACAACCTAAGTTATATCCTTTCTGGCCCAGGGGACTTATCTTTCCCCATGATTTTAAAATATTTTCAGCACATTCTCTGTCTGATCGTCGACCTTTTCGACCATATCAGCCTGTTTCACGTTGTCCTCACAAGGAACAAGGTCCCACTCACTCAATTCTGAAGCAAAGTACTCATTAAATACCTCCCCTACCTGCTCAGACTCCGGGCAAAAGTTTGCTTCACTATAGCGGGTATAAATGTGGAATTATATCTCATCATTGAATTAATGTAAAGATATTGCAGTGTACAATCACTCGACTACTTTGAATATTGAACGGTATTTTAACTGAGAAAAAAAAATTGAATTGATTTGATTATATTTCACTTCATGGTAACATTTATTGTATTTAGATCCACAATAAGAGTTTCCTTTTCACATATATCAAACTTACTTAAATTAATCACACGTTTATGTGAAGAAAATCGAATTAACATCTGCTTGTTCCTTCCTTTATCAATGACTGTTCACTTTGAAATAGTGGAAGTTGTACATTGTTGAAAGGCAGGGAACTTGCCTTCGGCTGAATATTCACATTGAATGACTGATGCATTTTTAAAATTAAAGTACAATGATCACGCAGTTTTGTCAATTTGTCTTTCAAAGAATTATCATGAAATTCCTCTTTAATTAAGACTATCATTCATTTATTCTATTGTTATTATAAAATATTGTTTAATTTCCACTCCATTACAAACAGAAACTACCTAATTAATTCCCATTCAAATTACTACAATAAACAGCTAATTAGTTTTCATTTGTGTAACCACTTTAAACATAATATTGCAGTCCTGCCGTCCTGAGTGGGAACATTATGAAAGGAGCCTGTGGAGCTGTGGCAGTGTCTCTATTCCTAGACCCGAGGGAAGGTTTCAAATCACACTCTCAACAGAAATATATCAACAGCTATCTGAATGGAGATTAGAGAGTACCTTAGCACAGATTGAACTGCTTTTCAATCCAACATTAGATCTGCTTTTATCAATTATATCAATAATCACAAAATCTGATATTTATTTGTGTCAGGTTACCAAGAAATATATCAGGCGACTGACTGTGTAGAGTTTGCACGTTCTCCCCGTGTCTGCGTGGGTTTCCTCCGGGTGCTCCGGTTTCCTCCCACAGTCCAAAGATGTGCAGGTCAGGTGAATTAGCCATGCTAAATTGCCCGTAGTGTTAGGTAAGAGGTAGATGTAGGTGTAGGGGTATGGGTGGGTTACGCTTCGGCGGGGCGGTGTGGACTTGTTGGGCCAAAGGGCCTGTTTCCACACTGTAAGTAATCTAATCTAATCTAATCTAATATGTTGGATATATCGCTTTAGCCACTTTGTTTTTACAAAGTCCCTGTTTTCTCTAACTGAAAGAAATCTGAAGGAGATTTTCACTTTTACGAAAAAAGAGGAGGGGTTTCCCATATAAATTAATGCTTCTTCGATTTACACCTTTTCAGTTTATGTAAGGTTGCATAATAACGCTTTACTTTCGGATAGTGGGGATACCTGTATCTAATTCTGTTGCCTATAAATTCCTGGAGAATAATTGAAAATGTTGCAGAATTAAGGCTTACGATGTCTAGGCAATGAGATTGATCTTTTTTTGTTGCAAAGAGGCAGGTCCAAAAAATTGAAACACATTAAACATTATTCTCTCGTGCTATAAATTTGAAATAAAGTTGATATCTTCTTCAGTAAACTAACAAATGCTACCACCTATTACTTGTCAGTCAGCTGATTACCTACGTTGCAACTAAATGGTGTGATTCATCTAAATATTACTCTGTCCTTTGATCAAAGTGAATTTGTAATTGTTGTTCAGTTTATGAACTGTCAGAAAGTTGCTTTAATTTTTCCATTCACCTATTCATTTTCACCGTAAGATTGAAATTCTTTGAAAATATTAGAGTTTGTTCATTTAAAAATAAGGTTTGCACATCTCTCACATATCTCACTTCTTGTATTATGATTCAAGGATGTTTTCTGGTGGAATTCTAGTAAATTCCAAACATTTGTTGGCTTCAAATAAGGTCTTTAACACCCAGTTATCAATCGGTTGTTAATGTTTCAGCTGTTTACATTGACATTGATTATGTACTCATTCAGAGAGATCAACTGACAATTATAAACTACTTGCAGGATTATTGAATTGAGAAAAAGATACAGACGTGGAAACATTTTTTAGAATGAATTGCTTTTTCATTCAAATGTGTCGGCATTTCAAGAATTCTATATAGCCATCCATTGGTTTTCTTGTCGATAAAGTAAATTTATAACTCATGTGAATTTTAATGTGTTCTGTATTATGAAATTTGTATCAGATTTAAGAAGAAAGAGAGGAGCAATGAACATGAAAACTTCAGTGAATAGAATGCATAGTAAATTAAATTGACAGATGTAACTTTTAGTATTTTCTCTGAACATTCAGTCAAATATTTCTAATGGCAAGAGCGTTGGGCCGGAGAAGCACAGCAGGTCAGGCAGCATTCAAGGAGAAGCAGAATCGACGTTTTGGGTATAAGCCCTTCATCAGGAAACTTTTCGATACCCCTGCTTTTTGAATGTGTCTGCACTTTTCCAACACCACAGCTTTCCTCACTTTCTCCAAATATGCTTAATGAGCATGAACTGAAAATGTTAGCAACAGCAGTTGAACAAGACCAAATAAACACATTTTTTGCAATATTTATAGTGAAAACGTATAGTGAGAACATGCAACAAATCAGATCCAACAACATCCCTTGCCGTTAGAACTTTTGGCCCTTCATAATAAAGAATAACCATGCTTTTAACAACCAGTATGGTCTATAACGACTGAACTGAAATACCAGAGACAACGATTGCATTTATTGGAGGGAATTATAACCAAATCCTTACTGTGATAGTGGGGATTGATCTCAGAAACAATAAGATATTTACTGTGATTATTCCACTAAACAGTAATTAGATGGTCATGAAGATCTTTGTGTGGCTTTATGTGCAGTGTTTTGTTTGAACATTGATTTGAGTAACATTGAGATATTTTACAAGATTGACAATTGACAGTTAAAGATAAGTTTTAAATTCAACATTTTAAAAAATTGTCAGTTTTGTTCAGTGAAACACAAATCTAAGTTTATGGAATCGATACTGTGCGGAAACAGACCATTTGGCCCAACAAGTCTACACTGACGTTCCAAAGAATAATCCACTCAGCACCATTCTGCTCTCAGATTACTGGACATTTACCCCTGACTAATGCATATAACCTACACATCCCTGAACAGAATGTGCAGCTTAACATGGCCCATTTACCTAACCTGCTTATCTTTGGATTGTGGGAGAAAACCAGAACATGCAAACTCCACACAAACATGTGGCCGAGGATGGAATCAAACCCAAGTGCATCACACTGTAAGATACGATTGCTAACCACTGATCCTGTGTTCTCAATTCCGAGCCACCATGTTCAAGAGGTCTATGTAACTGTTCATTGGTTCTCTTGTCCAGATACTAATTTATAATTCATATCGCTTTTATTGTCCCCGGAATTTTGAGATTTGTCTGAAAGTTAAGAAGAAAACGTGGAGCAATTAATATGAGTACTTGAGAGAATAAAAAGCACAGTAAATTTAAATTACAGACTGTGAGAATCAAAGCTCACTCACTTCAATAATTTCAGCCCAAGACAAGATCTGAAGCAATCAGTTTGTTTATTAGACGCTTGCAAGCGTGGTGCCTGGAATAAGGCACACAGAGTTTAGCAAATACATATCTTATATAGGACTCACTACTTCAAACCCGGAGCCCATTACTATTGTCTCTCGCTTGCCTTATCCGGCCTTGTGCTTAACAAATTTCAAATTTTACTTTGCCATTTCACCACATCCTGCTGTTTTCCATTGTTAGGTATATCCTGCATCACTACTATCTAAATCCCCCACTTGTGACATTCCCTCCCTTTCCCCAACCATATTGATCCTTATGACCTTTTAATTGGGCTTTGTTTTTGTGTTTTTGCAAAAGCGGGAAACAGATGCTCTTAACTACTGCTTGTACAAGCATATCTGGCTTAACCTACATCCTCACAGCGCCTTATCTCGTTGTCTGTACCATCTACTTTTGTTTGCAGGCACGTTTCATTCTTGTATGCACATTTTAGCTAATACAAATACATTTATATATTTTCTTCACATAGTTTTAATTCTTGTTGACTCAGCTCTTGGTTGAAACAATTATACACTGGTGTGAGTGCATAAACCTTGCATAAATAATTATGATTGCAGAAGTGATACTACTTTAACTATATCCCAAAATTTCCCCCTTTTTCTTTAATTACCATTTGTTATCTTCTGCATTTTTCTTTTAAGCATTGCCCCCAAAATTCGCAAGCATCATTCTGGAGATTCGATCCATCTTGGTCTCACTCAACCCCTCATTATTTAATCGAAAAATTTCCTCTGCCTGATTCCATTTTAGGGGTATCTGTTTTATTAAGTCTGTTTGAATCAGTCTTTGGGTGAGTCCTCGTATACAGGGCATGATACAACACCCAATGGCTACTAATACCCCGGCTAGTGCTATCAGGGAAGTAAGGATGGAAACCACCACCCCCTTCCATTTTCTAAACCATGATTCACACCATCCTGTGAGAAATGTGTCTACTCCTGAATTCTCAGCCAGTTCCTCTGTTAAAATATTCAATCCCCTTAACACCCGAATAATTGAACCATCAGGTACAGTGTTATTAGGAATAAAGGTGCAACAGCATCCTCCAAACGTCACTCACACACACACACTTTTTCTGCTTGAATCATATCAAGGGCCATTCTGTTTTCCCATGCCATCCTACTTGTCGCATCAAGCTGGTCTGATATTCCTTTAACCACATCTCTTGTATAATTTAAAAGTCGCTGTTGATTATAGAAAATGTAATTTATCCAATCTACATTTTTATTAATTGTTACCCACCAAAAGAGAGCTGACTCAAAGCCTTCTGCAATCTGATTACGAGCCTTGAACTCATCAGGTACTCCCCTAGGGACTCCTACAGAATCGAGATAAATCCTGTCATCGAAAGAAGTGTCTAACAGTGATCTCTTACTCCTCCCCTTTTTGCCCACAATTTTTTCCTTCTCAAATGCCAGGGTAAATGGAATTACCAATTGTACAATTGCACATATCCCTTTCCAATCCGGTGGTAGCGTGGGTCTCAATATGTTGCCTCCAGAGCACCACCATAGATCCACTCGGGGAGCCTTTAATGCTGAATAGTTACCTCCCTTGTCTGTTTCGGTGACATTAATAATCTCTGTACATAATTTCAGATCCCCCAAATGTCTGGACCGATTTGTACCTCGTCTATGCACACACGACATGTGATTTCCAACTCCGGCTGAAAACGTGGTGCGGGGGGAGGGGGCTTTTGAATCTTTCTTCTCCAAGGGACCGAACAACAGAGATAGGGAGGTACAATTCCTATCATTCCATGCAGTCTTATGCTTTACAGGGCTATCATACATTTCATGCCCTTCCTGTCTCGCTTCCACCCGAGCCAACCCGGAACAACCCGGGCCACTGGTCTACCGAAGGCACATGCATAGCAATTGCTCTTGTTCAGACTTTTTACAGCATAATTTACCCATTCAACTCAGGCATTTGCACCCCCACACCCAGTTACTATCCGATGGTTTGTTTCAAGTCCGTTTTCTCTATAATTTTTATTACTTTAGAGTCATCGGGAGGGGTGAAAGGTTGTACCTTATTATCCAATAGTTCTGCCCGTTTTCCCTGTCCTACGCTAATTTGAAAACAGCAGCCCGAGAATTCCTTCCCGTTTGTTTACATTTCTATCGCAAACGTTTCATCTAATTGTATCTCATAGGTGCCCCCCACCCCGAGAATTGCTTAGTGCCATGTGGTTTTCTTCATCATTAGGTATATTGGGTTATGGTCTTTATCAGGATAATCGAGAGGTGATCGGAAGGTGGCCCGGTGTATTGTGACAAGACCATTATAACAAGTACCATCCCAAAGGACTTAAGATGTATCTCTGAGCTGCAGTACTGTCTCTGATTATCTACATCCCCACAATTTACTAAACTACATGCATCAGGTCTATTACTTGCGGATTATCAGACTCAGGGACTGTTAATAAAACATATGAAAATTATATTTGACAAAATCCCAATACTAAAAGAGCTAGCATCATAACTCTAAGCATCCCCAGCATTCTAAAATTTGTGCGAAAGCATAAAAAAACTTAATTCACAATCCTACAGAAATAATCCCACACTCACGTCGCCACTGTATAATTAGTTACTCTAAGTCTCTTCAGCCTGAGTTTCAGCGGGTCTTGTGTTGATTCGGCTGTCTAGACTTCTTCCTCAAGTGTAGTTTACACTGGCCCTTTGATCCGAGTGTAGTGAGTCCAGTCTTTCTCCGCTGTCCTTATTGTCGTTTCCCTAATCAAAGGATCCTGATACGGCCCTTACCAGTCCGGCTGCAATTTCGTTTCTCTCCATGATTTTACTAAGGCCCAATCTCCTGGCCGGATGGGATGAACGGTGAATTCAAAGGGCGGAGTCTGTGCCAATAAACTCTGTTTCCTGAGGAAAGACAAAGAGGCGGACAAGCCCAGTATATATTTCTTTAGAACAAGTCTTTAATTTCAGGAATTGTCAATTCTCCGTTCGTTCCCAGATATTCCCAAATCTTGCCTTGGGGCTGTTCGTACTCGCAATCGAGCTATCAGTAAACATTTGGTCCAAGGGAGTCTGGTTTCTATTATCAATTTAGAGAGCTATCGTTTGAGTGTTTGGTTCATTCTCTCAAATCTTCCTGATGATGGTGGGTGCCATGGAGCATGGAACTCCCAGGAAATTCCCAACCCTTTCATTATCTCCTGTAACACTTTAGAGGTAAAATGAGTTCCTTGGTCGGAATCTATGTGGTTCACTAGTCCATATCAGGGAATTATGTGCTCTAATATTGTTTTAGACAACACACTCGCAGGGGCGGTACCTCGGGGGTATGCTTCGACCCAACCAGACAGATGATCTACTATGAGCAGCATATATTTTAGTCTTCCTACGCTGGGTAGTTCAGTATAATCGACTTGTATACTCTGGAAGGGTCTCAATCCCGGGACTCTCCCTCCCGGGGTCTGTTTTCTAAAGACTTTCTTATTTACCTTTCTGCATATTGCATACCCCTCACATAGTTGTTTAGCAATTGTATATATTCCTTTACATCCATATTCCCTAAGAACTAAATCACACATTGCTTGTACTGCCCAATGGCTGCCTTGATGTAGGACAGCCATAATTTCTCGCATCATATCTTTGTTTAACATTTCCCTTCCATTGCCAGTCTGCTGTTTTCTTTTGCAGCCCCCGAAACCTTTCAATTCTTTTCCCTCTCTTTCAGTAAATATAGGAGCTTCCGGGGATCAGGAACAGTAGATATTAGGGAAAGAATCAGCGCTCCTTGTGTGTCCAGGCCTGCTTCCTTAGCCACTTCACTGGCTAATCTATTCCCCCTAACTTCTGGTTCATTTCTTTTCTGATGACCATTTACATGCACTACCGCTATTTCTTGGGGGAGTAATAGGAACTCCAAGACCCGTTTAATCAACTCCTCTTGTGCTAATTCCTTCCCCCAGCTATTTATCAGTCCTCCTTCCTGCCATACCTTTCCAAAAGTGTGCACAGCAACAAATGCATATTTAGAGTCAATGTATGTTGCTCCCTCTTTATCTTCGAACGCCCTAAGGGCTCTTTCCAATGCATACAGTTGGCAGGTATGAGCTGACAACCCATTTGCCAAACTTCCTGCCTCTATCAGACTACCTTTCGTCCCATCTACAACTGCATACCCATTATGTCTTTTCCCTTCAGTCACCCGGGGTGACCCGT
Organism: Chiloscyllium punctatum; assembly: GCF_047496795.1. Lineage (NCBI taxonomy): Eukaryota > Metazoa > Chordata > Chondrichthyes > Orectolobiformes > Hemiscylliidae > Chiloscyllium > Chiloscyllium punctatum. Next base: position 41,401,769 of record NC_092772.1, read on the forward strand.
CTATAAAATGTCGGGCTCCTGCATGAAGCGGAAAATCTCTCAGGTCCATGCAGACTTAAATTTGGTATCTATAATGTCAAGGCAGTTGTGCTCTGGATTCTGAGGGGATTCTCCTTCCCCTTTCAAAAGAAAGGCAGCTGGATTTAAACAATTGTCCGTGACCAATACTAGATCATCATTTTCTATTAATATTGCCTCATATTTCAGAAACCGTGAGTCTGTCAACCATCGCCCAGCTTTTTGATTTAGGATCGTTCTCACTTGGTGTGGAGTGCTTACTGTTAGGGCTCCCCCAAATCGAAGCTTCCTGCTTTCCTCCAACAACCGTGCAGTGGCAGCCACGGCCTGCACACACTCAGGCCACCCCCAGGATACTGGATCCAGTAGCTTCGAAAGATATGCTACTGGCTGTTTCATTCCTCCCCACCTCTGGGTTAATACTCCCAAAGCCGCTCCCTTATCTACGGTAGTAATGAGCTGGAAAGGTTTATCTAGAGAAGGTAAGGCTAACATGGGGGCATGGATTAGATCTCTTTTGAATTCTTAGATAGTTATTTTTCCTCTTATTCCCAACTCAGACACTTTGGTTCCTCCTCTAATAGTTTGAGATATAATTTATTCGCCTTTTGAGCATAAGAATCAATCCACAATCTGCAATATCCAGTTAAACCCCCCAAAATTACATAATTCTCGTTTAGTCCTGGGCAGCGGAATCCCCACTGTTCCCTTTAAACATTCCGGGCTGATCTTTCGCTTTCCCTCACTAACTAAATGTCCCAAGTATTTCATTTCTCGCTCCACATATTGTATTTTGCTTTTAGATACTCGCAGCCCCTGCTGATCCAGGAAATTCATTTTTTTTTTATTGGCTCCTACTACTCTTTCTCTTCTCTTTCCTGTTACTAAGAGGTCGTCTACATACTGCAACGGGGTAGTTCCCTTGGGGCTGCTAAATTTCGGCAATGTTTGTTCTAACATCTGTCCAAATAAATGTGGGGATTCCGTAAACCCCTGGGGGAGCACGATCCACCGGTATTGCTGTTTCTGTCCTGGCTTGCGATCCTCCCTTTCAAAGGCAAACAAATTCCTACTTTCCTCCGCCAAGGGACAACCCAAAAGGCATCCTTTAAATCCATCACACTAAACCATTTGTGGTCATGAGCGACCTTACTTCATAATGTATACGGATTTGGCACCACTGGGTGCCTGACCTGTACTATTCGTTTCAATGTTCTCACATCCTGCATCAATCGATAAGTTCCATCGGATTTCCGCACTGGTAGAATTAGGATATTATAAGGAGACATACATGGCTCCAACAATCCATCTCTAGCCCCTCAATTACTGGCTATAGTCTTCGTTTTCCTTCTATGGCAATGGGATATTGTCGCTCATAAACAACGTCCCCTTCCCTTTTTAAACTTATTTCTAGGGGACGGATCTGTACTTTTCCACAATAACCTTCTCTAGCCCATATAATGGGGTCTATCTCTCTTTCCACATCTTCTGTCAACATTACATTTGTACAACTAATTCTTTTTCCTGAATGCCAATCTCCAGTCCTAAGTGGATAATTAAATCTCGTCCGCGTAAGTTACTTCCTATATCAGGGATATACAACAGTTCCCCTGTGACTGTATCGTTCGGACCTTCTATCATCATAGGTTCAAATACTGGAACAGTAAATCCTTCCCCTTTAACCCCTGAAACAGTAATTGACCGTGTTGACATTCCTACTTTCTTTGGTTTAAAATTCAGCGATGACCGTGCTACCCCCGTATCTACTAGGAAGACTACCTCTTCCCTACAGAGTTCCACCTTCAAGTTTATCAAGAGTTCCTGGTGGCTCCCAGGGCAGGAGCCCCTGACACCCCTATTCTTCATCAAAATTTATAAGCGGAATTGCCCTTTCTTCTCTTTGTAGGTCAGGACACTCCCGCTTAAAATGCCCAAGTTTCTGCAATAATAGCATCCTGCCGTGGAGATTTACATCTCTGCCCCTGTCACCCGAACCCTCTATCTTCCCTTGTCCTCTCCCTCTCCTTCTTTCTCTCTGTCCTACATGCTGCCACCCACTGCTCTGGTTGCTCACTATTGGTTCCATTCTTTTCTTAACTACCTCATCAATTGGTAGCTACCATTATTTTTGCCTTCTATTTTTTGTCTCTCATCTTCTCTCTTTTCAAACACTTTCTGTGCCTCTCTTAACAATTCATCTAATGGCGTTTTCTCCTCCCTTCTATCTTCAGTATATTTTTCTGTGTCTGGCCATGCCTTTGTCACAAAATGTACTTTCAAAAGATCCTGTGCCGTTGGGTACTCAGGGTTCATTCCAGAGTATTCCCGCATTGAGTCTCTTAATCTTTGCAAGAAAGCTGAGGGAGTCTCATCATTCTCCTCTCTAACTTCAAAGTCTTTAGTCAAATTCTGCGACTTGGAACTGACTCTCTTATTCCTTTTAGAATCAGGTCTTTCAATTCCCTCATTTCTTCCCTATGCGCTGGGTTTTGATTTTCCCACTGGGTGTCTCTGAGGAGAAACTCCGTCTCTCCCTGTCCAGTATCCCCATCCCCAATGGGAAGTTCCCTGTCCCATATTTTAATGGCAGCTCCTGGTATTATTCCCCTTTCTTCCACAGTAAATAGTAAATTCAAAATAGACAGTAACTCAGTCCACGGAAACAGACTGGGCCCCAGGAATTGATCAATTTGTTCAGACAACCCTACTGGCTTCTCAATCGGGACCTTAATTTCCTTTTTGAATGTTCCGACTTCCCTACTGGTGAGGGAGCACTTAAAAGCCCAATCTCTTTGTCCCCTATTGGTACCTCCCGAAGGGGATAAGTCTTTACATTCTTCCCCTTTTTTGTTTTTGTTTCTCTCCCTTTGGCTTTGGTTTAGATACTCCAGAGGCCTCCTCTGCATCTACTTTATCTTCCCTTTCTTTTGTTGAGGATTGAGGATCGGGAACAACAATATCCCTGTCCACCGCCCCTTTGTCCTCCTCTTGTGGGTCATCCGTTACCTGTCCCTGTCTATCTGTCTCTCCTCCTCCCCCATTTTCACCGAATCTGATTTTATGGTATGGTGAGGGGAGAGGGGGGAGTGCAAGCAGGCCAAAAGATCCAAGGGACTGGGTGAGGCAGAGGGGGAATCCTTTGTCTTTACTACCATCATTCTCAAAAACATTCCGGTCGGTTGACTTTGTTTGATTATTAATTCAACTCTTGTCTCCGTGAAGCCTACATCATCCGCAACGTACAAATTAGATGCTTAACAAATCTCTCTCCATTTGCCTAGGTGGGTGCAACTTCAATACCACTGAAGAAACTGGACACCCTCCACGACAATGCAGTCACTCAACTGTATATTTTTCAACATCTGAATATTTATTCCCTTAACTGCTAAGGCACAATTGTAGCAGAATGCACCACATAGAAGATTCACTGCCGTAAGACATCCATCTTTGTTGACAAAATCTCCAAAGCTCAAAAACTGTACCGACTATAAGGACAAGATTGAAGATGCACTAAAACTTCACCATTTGCAAGTTACCCTCCAAGGCACATACCAGCTTGACCTGGAGAGGAATCAGTGGTAAATTCACAGCGTGGTGAAGTAGTTTGATGGGCAACGATTTATACTTCAGTCGTTTTAATAATTTGGCGACCAGAACTGTACAGAGTATTCTAAACGCGGCCGAACCAAACTCTTGTGCAATTTTAGCAGGACTTTCCTGCTCTTATACTCAATGCCTTACCCAGTGAAGGCAAGCATGACATATGCCTTCTTCACTACTGTCTCCACCTGTGCAGTGACCTTCACGGTATAAAGAAGCTGAACTCCCAGATCTCTCTTCTCATCAAGTTTACCCAAGGCTCTTCTGTTTACTGTATACTTGGCTCTGGAATTCGACTTCCCAAAATCATCACCTCACATTTTCTTGGATGGAACTCCATTTGCCATTTCTCCGCTCAACTCTTCTGTCTATCTCTATTCCCCTTCATTCTTTGACAGGCCCCTATGTTTTCTGGCTACTGCACCAATCTTTGTGTCATCTGCAAATATAATGGTGAGATACACGCTGGCAACCCTTGGAGATTGGAACATGGCAATTGTTCATCCCATGCAGCAAGGAACCATGTTTGGATGCTTTTTTCCCAGTGAAGTACCACTGTTTCCTGATGTAGATCAAGAATTCAAACTTTTTTTTAGGAGTCATGATTTAGAAGATTAATAACGATACGTAGTTGGATAGTTGACTATGATGAATAATGTCAGGGACTGCAGGGATGTAGCCATCAGGTGAAAAGGAAAAAATGGTGAATGGAATTGAATCCAGACCAATGAGTGGTAGTGAATTTGGGGAGTTGTAACAATAACAGTGAGGATTATACAGAGGAATTCAATTACATTGAAGCCATTGAATGTCAATCGAATATGATTAGATTCTCATTTGTCAGAGTTATCTTCGCTATATTTGGCCCTTTTAGTGGGTCAATCCGATTCTAAATGCTTTCTGATTTCAAGTTCCAACTCCCGTCTGCGCCTGAAATTTCAACCCGTTTCCTCGCCGAAAGTTCTCCACCTGTCTTAATAATATGTAAGGACGCTGTAAGGGGCAGCGCAGACTTACAAACATGTTGCTAGCTCTGTATACAGTAGAACTTCGTGGAATGATTGGTTAGGCTGGGATTATTCTCCTTGAAGCAAAGGAGACGGAGGGGAATTTTACAATCACATAATAACAATTATAAACGCTCAATGTTCGTGGGATCTTGACAGGGTAGATACTGGCAGGTGGTTTGCCCGATACTCTGAGGAGAGCACCAGAGGACATAATCTCAGAATTAGATATTTCACATTTAATTCAGAAATGAGGAGTAATTTCTTTGCTCAGGGGTCAAAGGATCTGTGGCATTGTCCAGTAACCGCTGTTGAGACTGTTTGGTTGGGTATTTTCAAGCTGTGACAGATAGTTAATCAGGAAGATGATGAAACTTTGCCAAGCTAAGTGAACAGAAAGGAGTTCAAGATTATCAGATCAACTATGTTAAAAATCACACAAACCAGGTTATAGTCCAACAGGTTAAATTGGAAGCACACTAGCTTTCAGAGCATCGCAGTGTACAGAAGCTGCGATTGCTGAAGGAAGTTGCTAGCTCTTATACAGTTGGCAAGTCAGTGATCACGCTGGATGATGGATCGTTGTATGATTCACACACAGCAGAAATTTGTGATAGAATGAAATGTTTGTTTCATTGGAGAAATTTTCTGCGGTTCCAATTCCGAGTGACTGTTTGAAATACTGATCAGATCTTTGTGTGAAGTGTTCGGTTAAAATACTCATGACCAACCCCACTGGATAAACTTGTGCTCCCGATCTCTTGTTATTTTTTTCTCTTTCTTTCGATGTAAATTCATAGAAAGACAAGATGGAATGTAGGGCAGAAGGAAAAATGCGTTCCTTCTTATTCCACCAATTTAATCTACAATTGAATAGAATGACTGCTCTCATTCTTCATTTCGACTTTAATGTAGTGTCGATTATTTGTGAATCTCCCGTGCAGTGAAGGGCAAGAACAAGATTCTTGATCCAGTGTATACCAGACGTGTGAGGTGCAAAGAAAAACTGCTAGAGCGGTGCGTAAAGTTCACAACCAGAATGTGACTCGAACCCGTGAATGTGGAGCACAGCGGTATAATAACCCAGCACCATAATCTCTCGGTCTCCTCTGCCCATTTTGTAGTGGGGTGACATGTGACCTCATCAGGTTACATGTGGTGAAAGTCGTGTATGAAAAGGTTCCAGAGTGGAATCGAATCCACACCAATGTGTTTCTGCTTTCACAAGAATTATAATAACAGCAAATTCTAATAAATAGCAATGCTGGTAAGAATGAATAGCTGTCATTAATACATTCTGATTCAGAACTGAAACAGAATGAAACAGGACAAGAATTTCCCGTCATATTTACAGCTACATTTGACATATAATTTCTTCAGTCACTTTCTCTCTCACGTGAAGAAGCGGCCATGGTGAGTGAAATAAAGGTGATGTTGTCGCTCAATGGCCTTTCTCACATGACTAAACCTGAATTGGATTAAATCGCAATAAATGCTGATTTGTTCATTTCATTTTAATTTTGCTGAAACCTCACAATGTTCATTGTAATAATAAGAAGTGAATTAGATATATCTCATTGGAACGATTAATGTTGTATTCAAATTTGCTCTGACTTTATTTCAGCTTAACGAAATACTGCTAGGAAAAGCAGAGGGTTAAATTGCAAAAGAAAACCCACAAGTTTTGTCGCTCGTTGCTTTGGCAGATTTCACTGAGTATTAAATGGACCAAACATCATGGTGTTTGTTCTCACATCCTTAACGCATGTGATGAAAGCAGGAAGTCGATCTCCAAGCAACTAGTTACTTCCTATTCATTATGTAATATCTTCCCTTCGCAAGAAATAAAAATCCACTCTGTTTCATTTACAATGCTTTAGGTGGAATATTATGCCAAGTCTTTCAAAATGCAGAGTTTTGGAAGCGAATCTTATTCAGGTGCACACATTAAAGAATTTTCTTTGCATTTAAAGTCAACCCACTTAGACATTGTTTCCCGCAACTTCCGACCGACTACACCCCACCTCTGCACCTTTACCTAGCCACACGCTGTCTCTCTCCTTGTGAAATTTGTTCCTTGTATGTCACCAAATGTGCCTTTCCAAATATTATGAAAAACAGATTCTTGGAGTGACAGCGATTCTGTTCTCATCATTTCTTTGCCCTTCCAAGGTTTTATCAAAGCTATTGAATGCCTGACATCTAGATGTTTACTTACTTGAAAGAGGGAATTTCCACCTATTTTGTCTGTTCAAACATTTCATAACCTGAAAAAAAACCCATTAGGTTTTCCTTGGTTCAGGGATAACTGTTCTCAATTTTCCAAGAATACAAGTGAATAAAATCTCATCCTCAGTACACCACCGTCAGCATCTTCTCTAATGGCTTTACACCCCAGTAAACACCGTCATTATCAATTCATAGAATCACAGAATCCTACAGTGCAGAAAGAGCATTTCAGTCAATCGAGCCGGTGTCGAATCTCTGAAGAGCATCTAACCCAGACCTCGCTCCCCTCCCTATTTCCTTATATTTCACCTGAAGAAGGGGAATCCCTCCCCCGTATGATTTCAAATAAACCTGTTGGAGTATAACCTGATGTCCTGTGACTCCTGACCTTGTCCCCGCGTCACCCATGGCTAATTCACCTCACTTACTTAATTCACTCCCTGTACACGAGAGGGCAGTTTAACTTTGCCAATCAACCTCACCCTCCCTCTGAACAGCAGTGCGAATTACTGAGACAATGTTCCATCATACTGAGCAAATGCTGTATCATTTTTTAATGGTTTTATACCCTGGTAACAGCCTCATCAAAACAAATGAATCCAAATTCAATGTTTCGAAACGCTACTCTGACCTTTACAATTTAATTCGTGCTGCGGGAAATGTTTCTGCACTCATATTTGAATGCGTTTATGTTGTTTCTTCCTCAGCTTCCAGCTTCTAGCAAACACTTCAATCCGGAACAAGTCTGTCAAATGCTTTTCATTCCAACACAGTCACAAGGTGAAGTTTGCAGAAGTCACGTGTTTGGCCGTTCACTGACACTCTGCCTCCCTGAGAATTGCAGTCCTTCCCCACCTTTAAGGAGAAAGTGAGGACTGCAGATGCTGGAGATCAGAGCTGAAAATGTGTTGCTGGAAAAGCGCAGCAGGTCAGGCAGCATCCAAGGAACAGGAGAATCGACTTTTCGGGCATAAGCCCTTCTTCAGGAATCAGGATTCCTGAAGAAGGGCTTATACCCGAAACGGCGATTCTCCTGTTCCTTGGATGCTGCCTGACCTGCTGCGCTTTTCCAGCAACACACTTTCAGCTTCCCCACCTTTATTCAGGCAGCACTGTCCTTCCTGTGACATGCCCCATCGAGAATGGAAGGACAGGTATCAATACCCGCACTTGGGAAAGGAGCTACAGTTTTAAAACGTTTACACTGCCCCAGTGGAAAATTGAGCCCTGTGACAGGCGGGGACATTAACCATGATACTACCGAGGACAAGAGTGTCAAAGGAGGCCCTTCAACTAAATGTGGCCACACTTGTCAAAAACAACTGCCTAATGAACTGAATCCCATTTCAGTTATATGTATTGGCATCAAAAGTTCACATCTGAATATTTATTCAGATTATAAGGGTTTCTGCCGCTCTGAACAATGCAGTGTATTCCAAATTCCAACCACCCACTGGCTGATAAAGCTTTTTCGCACATCTTCTCAAATCTTTCTGTCTTTCTCTTTGAATCTCTGGCCCCTGCTGATCGATCCCTCCATCAATGGGAAACTCGTTCAGTCAACCCTGTCCATACCCTAACTCAATCATGTCTTGTCTACATCTCCTTTGCACTGCGACAAACACTCCACTCTGTCCTGTCTTTCTTCACAACTGAAACTCTTCAGACCAAACAGTATCCTGGTAAATATCTCCTGCAATTTTCTCAGTGTGATCACATCCCTGCTATAATGTGAATGGCAAAACTGCACACAACACTCTTGTTTGAGCCTAATGAGCATTTGATTTAAAATTTCTGGATTAGTATGAGGGCGATTCTAGCTAAGCAGAATTTATTACCCATTCCGAATTGCCCAGAGGGCAGTTGAGACTCAACCATATTGCTATGAGTCTGAAGTCACATGCAGCCCAGACTAAGTAGGGATAGCAAATTCCATCCCGAAATGACATCAGTGAAACAGATTTTGTTTTCAACAATTGTCAATGGATCTACAGTAGTCATTAGATTCTTCCTTGCAGATACTTTTTGAATCCAAATTTGACAATCATGACATGGTGGGATTCAAGCCCGAGTACCCAGACTATTACCTCGGTCTCTGGATTATCAGTCCTATGAAATTATCACAAGACCAACACAGAAAGCCACAAAGCTGATCTTTTCCAATAAAATGTCTTTTCACCAAAACTGCCCTGGGTATTTTCCATGAGCCTGACGCTACAATTGTCTCTGGTCAGTAAAAGCTGCTACATGGGGATTGATTTCACAACCCCAGTATCCAAATGGATCGATTTGTTTGAAGGTCCCGACAACAGTGACCGCAGCAGCAGCACAGACAGAACAGTATGAATGTGAAAGAGAGTGATAGGTTGTGCATTGCCTCAGAGAAATGGGGGGAAGGGACGGAAAGGAGGTTTCATGATCCTGGGAAGGATCGGAATCTCTGACAACTGGTGTGATTGAATTCTGATACATGAAATGCAGAGATGCGAGAGAGCGGAACTTGAAGGTAAAACAATTAATTTATTAACGTGTATCACAAAAAGGACAACGGAAAGAACACTTAGTGCCGTGATTAGGTTCAAATCGAGGTTGCTGTGGTCCCAATGCAAAATACCGACCACCACGATCACAGTAACCACAGAACAGGATGCTTGCAAGCAGCAATAAGTATACTAGCAGAGGAAATGTTCGGAAGAACAGCAAATGCACAATATCAGTACTCAGCGAACAGTGACAGATATGTGGGAACTGAGAATGAGCTGAATCTTTCAGATCGATGTCCTCAGAGGCTGTGGAGATCCCTTGAATGAGAATGTTGAAAACTGAGATTGATCGATTTCGACAAAACATCAAAGACTCGGGGGACAGCACAGGATATTGTTGAAATGTATGCTTCAATAGCATTTTAGCTTAACATCGGCACAGTCGCCCAGTTCCAACCGGAAATGTGGATGGGAATGTGTGTGCGGAGTTACTCTCTGGCTCAAGTGAAGCAATAGGTGAGAGTGCTGTCCTTCTATGATGGTATAGAGGCGCAAGAAATTCCTCGGTTGAGTGTGCTCCTGCTCAAGGGAATGGTTGTCCCCGTTTATACTATCACAGCGATTTCCGGCGCATCTTTCTAAGACAGCTGAGTGTCACAACTGGAGCGTGTTGAGCCCTTAACTTTGCAATGGTTGGTTTAAAAGATGATTTTGCTGTTTGGATCTGTGTTTCTGACACTGCCGGTGGTAGCTACATTTGCTTGCATCAGCTCAGTATCAGTTTCTTCCACACAGTCAAGACTTCAACCTGGAGAAGATGATGTTGGGGTGATATTTTAAACTAGTTATCCTTGGGGGATGGCACACAGAAACGGCGATGTTTACGTTCGACAAATAAAACATGAAATACAAGCCTGACCTCAGGAACAGAGATAATAAGTTTAATTTCCTACAATCCCATTCATTCATATCCCTTATGCAGGGGATTCTACCATCTTCACCCAGTCCTGCCGACGACAGACTCCAGGACTAGAAAAAACAAGAGCTGACACTTAATTCAAGAATCTCCACAGTGTGGGGAAGCAGTCTAATCGGCCCTTCCAGTCCACACGGTACATCCGAAGCACATCCCACCAGACCCCACGGTATTCCCTGTCCCATAAGCCTGCATTTCCCATTGTTGATCCCTGTAACTGGCACATCTTTGGTCTGAGGGAGAAATAAAAACGCAAACACACAGAGAATGTGTAGACTGCCCACAGACAGACACCCGAGGCTGGGATCGCACCCGGGTTTGTAGTGGAGCCAGACAGCAACGAACGAGGGGCGAAGAATAACTGTTGTCCTCACCAGTGATACTCACACCCTGTGGGTGAATGAGGAAGAATGAAAACACATTCACAACATGGAAAACAGGATTTGTATCTGTGTGGACACAATTTGAAAGGATAGTTCACCCTGTGTAGAAAAATGGTCACAGATACCACAGAGAAAGCAGGGCATTTTGGGAACTGCTGGAAGGGGTTCAATTAACCACAGAAATGGAATCTCATTTAATCAGGAACACTGGAGCGAGACCGTTCACCAGTCCCGTGTGTGGGAAGGGATCACTGAGCAAAACAACCTCCGGAGACTCCAACAGGATTACATATCCCATCAGGAGTTCGGTTATGATGTCAGTGCGACTGTTAATCCCAAACAGCTGCCTGTTCCATAGCGTCAGTCAGAGTCATACAACATGAAAACAGGCCCGTCAGTCCAACCGATCCATGCTGAACATACTGCCAAACTAACCCATTCCTGTCTGCCTCCTGTATCCGCTGAGTGGTGATAATGCCCTTGTAGTTTTATTCCTGTGTTGTTAATCCAAAACCCAGGTAATATTTTGGGGACAAAGAGTTCAGGTCTGGCATGACAGATGGTGGAGTTTGGATTCAATAACCACCTGGAATTGAAGAGTCTCGTGATGACCTGAATCAGTTGTGTGGAAAATCCCATCTGATTCACTCATGCCAGTTCGGGAAGCAAACTGCCATATTCATCTGCTCAGTCCCACAGGCGACTCCAGATGGATAATACCGTGGTTGACTCTTAAATGCCCTCTGGGAAATAACTGACGTACTCTGCATGAATAAATTTATTTTAAAAATCCCACTTTCCCATTCATGTTTGGAATCAATTGTCCATTAAATGTTGCAAACATACCCTCATCCATCACTTCCTCAGCAAGTTAATTACACACGTAAAACACCGTCCCTAAAAAAATGCCGCACATGTCTCTTTTTTAAAAAAATCTCTCTCTTTTCATCTTAAACATATGCCCTCTCGCCTTGAAATCCCCCTCCTGAGAAAAGGCCACTATCGTTAACTCTAAACTTGCCTCTCAATAATTCATAAACTTCTGTCAGGTCGCCGTTCAAACCCCTAACCGAGAGTGAAAACAGTCTCAACTAGGAGAAAGTGAGAACTGCAGATGAGGGATCAGAGTCGAGAGTGTTGTGCTGGGAAAGCACAGCAGATCAGGCAGCATTTGAGGAGCAGGACAATCGACGTTTCGGGGAAGAGCCTGGTGAACGACACTTGCGCGAAAAAAATTGATTCTCCTGCTCCTCGGATTCTGCCTTACCTGATGTGGTTTTCCAGCACCCCGATCTCGAGTCTGAACAAAGTCTCAGCCTATCCAGCCTTTCATTATAGCTCAAACCTTCCACAGGCAACAAGCGTGTATACCTTTTGTGAACCTACTACAGCTGAATAATATCATTCCTACAACTGGGCGACCAGAACTGGACATAATATTCCAGAAGAGGCCTCATCAATGTCCTGCAAAACTTCAACATCACTCCCAACTACTATACACAAAGGACTGAGCAATGAAGGAAAGTATTTTAAATGCCTTTGAAACATCTTGTCTGTTGGTAATTCAAATTACAAGGAATTATGTACCTGCACACCGAGCTTCCGTGTTCTCCAGCATACACAAAGCCGTATTCTTTTTGTTGTACCAAAATGCAATACCTTCCATTTATCCAGATTGAACTCCATGTTACATTTTTCAGTACAACGACTCATCGGTTAAAGATCCTTTTGAAACTTAGATCATCTTCCTCACTGTCTACAATTCTGGCGTCGCCTGCAAACCTACGAAGCATGCCTGCAGTGAGTTCCACTGTTTTCTCATATAGATCAATGATTCATATTTACTTGTAACGGCCGTGATTTAGCAGTGTGCAGGTCATACAACAGTTAGTTATGCAATTAACCATGAGGAAGAAAGCCGCAGACTGCAGAGAGATATTAAACAAGTGGAAATAAAAATGGTGAAAGCAATTCATTCCAGGGAAGTGGGTGATAGTGAAGCAAAATTAAACTTCAAACCAGCTGCCCCTGCTCCAGTTGTGTCACTCAGCTGTCTCAGCAAGATGCACTGTAGATTGCTGTTAATATAATCGGGAACAAATATTCCATTCTGCCCGCCTTTGACCAGAAGCACTCCCAACCTCGGAATTGCTTGCGCCTCCAAACCATCATAGAAACACGGTGTATTCTCCGGTTGAGTCACTTGAGCCATCGAGCATCTCTGCAACTTCATTCCCATCTTGATTTCAATTTGGGTATTTGCGACTGCGCCACTCAGTTGCTCTGATTCTGGGGCTGGGAACTGGGACCATGTGTCAGCAGTGGTTACTGCCTTGTGTGGGGAAACTCGTGAAGTAACCGAAGTTAAACTGCATTGCTATTGAAGTATACATTTCAACAAAAGCTTGGTAAAAACAATGACTGCAGATGCTGGAAACCAGATTCTGGATTAGTGGTGCTGGAAGACCACAGCAGTTCAGGCAGCATCCGAGGAACAGTAAAATCGACGTTTCGGGCAAAAGCTCGTCATCAACAATACAGGCAGAGAGTCTGAAGGGTGGAGAGATAAGTGAGAGGAGGGTGGGTGTGGGGAGAAAGTAGCATAGAGTACAATAGTTAAATGGGGGAGTGGATGAAGGTGATAGGTCGGGGGGGAGGGTGTAATGGACAGGTGGAACAGATGATCGGCAGGTAGGACAAGTCAGAACAAGTCATGGGGACAATGCTGAGCTGGAAGTTTGGAAATGGGGTGAGGTGGGGAAGGGGAAATGAGGAAACGGTTGAAGTCCACATTGATGCCCTGGGGTTGAAGTGTTCCGAGGCGGAAGATGAGGCGTTCTTCCTCCAGGTGTCTGGTGGTGCGGAAGCGGCGGTTAAGGAGGCCCAGGACCTCCATGTCTTCGGCAGAGTGGGAGGGAGAGTTGAAATGTTGGGCCACAGGACTGTGTGGTTGATTGGTGCGGGTGTCCAAGAGATGTTCCCTCAAGCGTTCTGCTAGGAGGCGCCCAGTCTCCCCAATGTACAGGAGACTGCACCGGGAGCAACGGATACAATAAATAATATTGGTGGATGTGCAAGTAACAAAAGCTGCACTGTCCCCGGAGTCTTTGATGTTTTGGAGAAATCTATATATCTCAGCCTTCAACACATTAATGATGGAATCACCACAACCACTGGGGGAACCGACGTTAAACGGTCAGACAATTCTGAGTTCCCACATATCTGCTACTGTTCGCTAAGCACTGATATTGTGCATTTGGTGCTCTGCCTAACATTCCTTATGATACTGTACTTAGTGCGCAAACTCAGCGTGTTTGTCTGTGCGTTGCCATGATTGTATAGTGGTTACTACTCTGCGTTGTGGCCGCAGCGACCTCCGTTCGAATCAGAATCACGGCACTAATTGCTCTTTGTGTCCCAGTCTGTTGTGAAACACAAAGGAATCAGTTGTTTTATAGTTTTGATTTTCTCCAAGGTGATTTTTTTCCTTCAAGCTCTGCTCGCTCACACCTCTGTGTTTCATATGTCAAAATTCAAATCCACCCGTTCTCAGAGATTTCTTCCCTCCTACGATCACTAACCGAATTTTCCATCCCATACCCCCATTTCATTAATTTGGAGATGTCGGTGTTGGACTATGGAGTACAAAATTAAATATCACCCAACACCAGGTTATGGTCTTACAGGTTTAATTGAAGCACTAGCTTTCGGAGCGCTGCTCTTTCCTCATGTGTTTGCGGAGTCATTTCCTATTTCATTAAGGCACTGCAGAATCTAACACTGACTCTCAGATTGATACCGATCAGTCTGTGTGGCTGCGGTCACTGTTGCTGGGTGAACGTGCCCCAACCCCACCATCGGGACCTGCAGACTATTTGATCCATTTGGTTACCACTGTTGTGAGATCAATACTCATGTAGCAGATTTACTGATACGGACCAGATATTATTGGGGGTGGGGGTGGGTGTCAAGCTCAGGAAAATGGCACAGAACAGTATCGGGGAAAAGCGACTTAATTGGATAAGATCAGATTCACTGCTTTTCTACAATGGCTGAGCGCGATTACCACTGAACACTGAACTGTTAATTCAGACACCAGGGACCTGGGTTTGACTCCGACCATGCTAGGTGGTGGAATTGGGATTCAATAAATATCTGGAATTACGAATCTAATAACTCCTATATATCCATGTTCAATTGTTGAAAAAAATACAAAACCATCTGACGTCATTTAAGGAATGAAACTTCCATTCTTACCTGCTCGGGCCTCCATGTGACTCCAGACTCACTACAATATGGTTGAGTCTCCACTACCCGCTGTGCAATTAGGGATCACAATCAATACTGCCGAGCCAGCGACGCCCTCATACTGTTACAGAATAGAAAAAAAGTTCATTCGGCTCTAGCTAGATTACTGTGTGCAGTTCTGCAATTCAGAGTACTGCATGGATGTGATCACACTGGGAACGTTGCAGGAGAGATTCACTGGGATATTGTCTGGGCTGAAGAGTTTCAGTTATGAGGAGAGATTGGACAGACTGGGGTTGTTTGTCACCGAGCAGAGGAGATTGGAGAAGACATGACTGAGATGTAATAAATACTGCGGGATATGGATAGGATAGACTGAAAGAATTGTTTCTTATTGATGGAGAGATCGAACACTGGGGCCAAGAGATTTCGGGAAAAGGCAGAAAAGTTTGAGTATATTTGCAGAAAGGGTCAGAGGGGCGGAAATCATTCTAACCTTTAAAAAAATTGAGATGTTAATTTGCGATGCCAAAACATGTAAGATTATGGGCTAAACGATGGAAAACTTGATTCAGGTCGTTAAGCAGTTGCGTTGGGCAAGTGCGGCCACAACAGGCTGAAGGGCCTCCTTCGATGTTGTTATCCTCCACAGTATCGTGGTTAGTGTCCCCGCCTGTCACAGGGCTCAATTCTCCGCTGGGGGCATCGTAAAGGTCTTAAACCTGTCGCTCTGTTCCCAGTGAAGGTTATTCATGTCTGACCTTCCATTCTCGATGGGACATGTCACAGCAAGGACAGTGCTGTCTGAATCAGCTGGGGAAGGACTGCATCTCCTGGGGAGACAGAGTGTCAGTGAAAGTGCAAACACGTAGCTTCAGCCAACTGCACATTGTGTTTGTGTTGCAATGAAAACCATTATATAGAGTTGTTCCTGACTGATATGTTTATTTAAAGCAGGAATCTGAGGAAGAAAACAGAGTAAACTCATTCAGATCTGAGTGCAGAAACATTTCCAGCAGAACTACTGAGGTTGTACAGCGTAGAACCGCGTTTGGATGCATTGAATTCGGGTTGATGGGCGCAGCTTGCTTTCACTAGGCGGAGTTCCCAGTGTGTAAAGCCATTGCACATGATACAGATAGTGTTCAATGTGAGGGTACATTTGCTCAGTGGTTCGCACTGCTCTTAAGTCTGTAGGTTAGGTGGATTGGCCATGTTAAACTGCGCTGATGTGTCCAGGGAGTGAATTCAGTAAGTTAAGTGAATTAGCCATGAGTAACGCAGTGATAAGGTCAGCAGTCACACGATGCCAGGTTTTATTCCAGCAGGTTTATTTGAAATCACAAGCCAGAAGCCTGTGGGGATAGAGACGGGAGCTAGGTCTGGCTGAGATGCTGTTCAGAGACCCCCTACAGACTCGATTGGCTGAACTGCACTTTCTGCCTTGTAGGGAATCAGTGATTCTATCAGAGAGGACACTGCCAGCGGTTACTGGCCCGTTAAGCCATTAGAGACGATGCTGACGGCGTTTAGTCGAGATGGAGTTTTATTTATTTGTGTTTTGCAAAATATGAAACTAAACCAAGAAAAACCGAATGGAAGTTTTCCAGATTATTTGAGGGTTGGAGAGAGTAAATCGGTGGTAAATGCACTCTTTCAAGTTCATAAATTTCTGAAAGTCAAGATTTCAAAACCATCGATGTAGGACAAAGAAATGATGGGAGCAGAATTTCTGTCACTCAGACAATCCGTTTCCAAAATATTTGGAAAGGCACATTTAGAGAAACACAAGCAGTGAGTTTCACCAGGAGAGAGACAGCCTGTGGCCAGGTAAAAGTGTAAAGGAGGGTGTAGGGGGTCGAAGGTGTGAGGAAACAAAATATCTAATTTGTACGAATTCAGATGCAAAGAAATATCGGAAAGGAATGCAGCTGAGTAAGATTCAGCAAAAAAAAACTCAGAGTTTTGAAAGATTTCGATTAATATTCCACATGAAGCATGATAAGTGGAACTGAGCAGATTTTGTATATTGTAAAGGAAAGCTATTTCATAATGAATAGGAAGTGACGCGTCTCTTAGAGATCGATTGCCTGCTTTAACCCCATGCCTTAAAGATGGGAGGATGATCGCCATGATGTTGGGTTCATTTGATACACATTGAAATCTGCCAAAGTAACTGAGCATCAAAACTGGCATCATGTTTTGTCGTTCAACCTTCTGCTTTTCACATCAGTATTTTCTTTAAGCTGAAATAAATTCGGAGCAAAATTGAATGTAACATTTAACGTTCCAATCACATAAATCCAATTCACTTCTAATCATTGGAATGAACAGAGTGAAGTTGCAGCAAAATTAATAAAATGAAACGAACAAAACTGCATTTCCGGGAATTTTACCCACTTCAGGTTCAGCCATATGAGAAAGACCATCGAGCTAAAACATCACCTTCATTTCTCTCTCCATATATACTTCTTCACCTGAGAGAGAAACTGTCCGAAGAAATTATGCGTCAAGACTAAATGTGCGTGCGAATGTGACGGGAATTTCATGCTTGCTGGGTCATTCTGAAACACTTCCGACTCGGAATAGATCAAGGACAAGGTATTCCTTCTAAGGACGAGGTCAATCCCTTGGATTTTGTTGGTATTATTATTCCGCTGAAAGCAGAAACATGATGGTGTGAATTCGATTCCGCTCAGTGAATTCTTATCGCCTAGGTGCACCATATGTGATCTTGATGTGGTCACATGTGAGCCCCTTTGCAATGGGCTGAAGTGTCCCAGGGGTTCAGGCGACGGGTTTCTCTTCCATTGTGCTTGTGTGGATTTGAATCCTACTCGGACTGTTACTTCTAACAAACACAACTGTGGTTTCCCTTTGTGCCTCGCATCTTTAGGATACTTTAGGTGGAGAATCTTGCTCTTGCCCTTCATTGCAATGGAGATTTGTGATAAATCGATACCTCATCAAAGTTGTAATTAAGCAATTTGATTCTGTTGTAAGATACATTGGGATAATGAAAAGGAGTGCAACATTTCTTTCCTCCTTTCATTCCGTCTTGACTTTCTATGAATTTACATCGAATGAAAGGGGAACAAATAAGGAGAGATCGGGTGCAATAGTTTATCCAGTGGGCGTGTAAATTTTAATGTAATACTCCACACAAAGTTCTGATCAGTATTTTATTCCAATGAAACGAATCTTTCATTCTTTCACAACCTTTTGCTGTGTGAATCATACCACGATCCATCATCCAGCGTGATCACCAAGTTGGCAACAATATTAACCCCAACAATTTTCTTTAGCAATCACAAAATCTGCACATACCCATCTGCGGTGTGCCCAGTGCCATTTGTTGTATCCAGGCCACAGCACATTTCCTGTTCATGAACTTATGACCTGAGTTCCTGATCTGTCTGATCAGTTTGAGAAACCTTTTCTATCACTTCATCCCATCCCCTCAGAATTCTAAAGGTATCAATAAAATAAGGCGTTAGACCAAATGATGTAGAATTGGAAATCGGCCATTCAGCCCATCGAGTCTGCTCCACCATTCAACGAACTCATGGCTGCTCTGATAATCCTCAACTCAATTCTCCTGCTTTGCCTCGACAAAGCTTCATCGTCTTTCTGGTTAAATATCTGTCTGGCACAGTTTGAAAATACACAACAACTCAGCCTCAATAACAATTTCTGCAAGGAGTTCCAACGATTCACTGGCCCCTGAGCAAAGAAATTACTCCTCATTTCTGAATTAAATAGGCAATATCTAATTATGAGTTCACGTCCTCTGGTGCTCTCCTCATACCAGAGTGTGAACCACCTGACCGTATCTACCCTGTCAAGATCCCATGAATATTGAAAGTGTATAAATGTTATTATGTGATTATAGAGCTCCCCTCCGCCTCCTTTGTTTCAAGGAGAATAATCCCAGCCTAACCAATCATTCCACGAAGCTCCATTTTCTCCAGTGTTGACAATATGTTCATTAATCTCTGCTGTCCCTGCAGCGTCCTTACATATTATTATCGCAGGAAGAGACATTTATGCAAAGAAACGGTTGAAATTTCAAGCACAGACGGGAATTGGATCTTGAAATCAGACAGCGACTGGAATCAGATTGGTCCACACAAGGATGAAATAGAGTAATGATCACTCTGACAAATGAGAATCTAATCATATCTCATTGACATTCAATAATTTTACTGTAAACAAATTACCCCGTGTAATCGTCCACAGAGCTATTATTTCGGGGAAAAAGCTTATAGAAACTGGCTACATAAACACTTTGACAACAATAACATGTTCTTGAGACATTTTTTGATTTATAAACACAACTCATTGTTCTGTGAATCCGACATCGTTTGCAAGGCACAAATGAGACGTGGAATATAACTCTTTCCATTGAAGTGTAACTTCAATAACACTTTAGGAACTGGAAACCGTTCACTGCAGTCACTTGAGTGTCCTCTCTTCAACACCTGCAATATTCATTCCCCTCACCGCTAAGGTGCAATTGCAGCAGAGTGCACCAACTATAAGATGCACTGGAGTAGGTCATTCGGGCATTTTTGAAAACCTTCAAAGCTCAACAGCTGGACTGACTATAAGGACAAGATTGGAAGATGCAACGCAACGCCACCATTTTCAGGTTCCCCTCCAAGGCCCAGAGCACCCTGACTTGGAAAGGAATCAGTGAGAAACTCATTGGTGAAATGGTCTTGATGGGCAAAATTGCATACTTCAGCCTTCCATCTTTAATCTGACAATTTTAAGAAAAATGTTGATTTATGCCGTGACCAGACTTGTGCTCAGTCGTTTAGCTGTTCCCTAAACTGGTGGTTGCTAAATTTCTGCTATCATCTACAGCCTGTGGTTAACAATAGAAAATATCTGAAAATCCTCTCAATCAACTGACTCCCCTCAAGATTACAGTGGTGTTGGAGAAGCACAGCAGGTCCGACACCATCTGAGGAGCAGGAAAAATGGACGTTTCAGCCAAAAGCCCTTCATCAGGAATGAGACTGGGAGCACATGGGATGGAGAGATGATGGGAAGGGTGTGGGGCTGGGGAGAAGGTAGCTGAGAGTGCTGTAAGTGGATGCAGGCGGGGGGTGAACATGAAATGTCAGAGAAGTAGGTGGAGTGGATAGGTGGGAATGAAGATGCACAGGTGGGACAAGTCAGGCGGACGGTGTTGAGCTGGAAGGTGGGAACTGGGGTAAGGTAGGGGGAGGGGAAATGAGGCAACGGGTGAAGTCCAAATTGATGCCATGGGGTTGAAGGGTCCCGAGGCAGATGATGAGGCTTTCTTCCTCCAGGCATCGGGTTGTGAGGCAGTGGCGATACAGGAGGCCCAGCACCTTCATGTCCTCGGGAAAGTGGGAGGAGGAGTTGAAATGTTTGGCCATGGGGCACTGGTGTTGATTCTTGCGGGTATCCTGGAGATATTCTCTGAATTATTGTGTGAGAACACATCTCCTCTCTCCAACTTAGAGGAGACCGCATCGGGCGGACCGTATACAAGAAATGGCATGTGTGAAAGTGCAGGAGAAGCTGTCCATGAGAGCCTTGGACAGAGGTGAGGAGGTAGATGTGGGTGCAGGCTTTGCAATTCCTGCAGTGACAGGGAAATTTATATTTCCCGCCCCACCCCTATCCACTTTTCACAAAGACTGTTTCCTCCACGACGACCTCGTCAAGTCCTCGCCCTCCAAAAACCCACCCTCCCCTCACGGCACCTTCCCCTGCCACCACAGGAATTGCAAAACCTGCACCCACATCTTCCCTCTCACATCCTTCCAAGGCTCCAATGAGCCTTCCACATCCATCAAATGTCCGTGTGCACTTCTACACATGTCATTTATTGCATGTGTTGCTCGCGATGCGGTCTCCTCTACATAGGGGCCGACAAACACATTCTCGGAGACCGCTTCAGAGAACATTTCCAGGGAACCCGCAACATTCAACTCCAATGCCCCATGACCAAAAACAGCAATTACCACGTCCCCGACTCTCCCAAGGACATGCAGTTCCTGTGTCTCCTCCACCGCCATTCCCTCACCACCAGACGCCAGGTCTTCAACCTCGGGAGCCTCAACCCCAGGGCATCAACGTGGTCTTCACCAGTTTTCTCATCTCCCCACGGCCAACTTATCCGAGTTCCAAATTTCTAACTTGGCACCATCCTACTGACCTGTCCCACTTTTTTATTTAGATTAGATTACTTACAGTGTGGAAACAGGCCCTTCGGCCCAACAAGTCCACACCGCCCCGCCGAAGCGCCACCCACCCATACCCCTTACCTACACTACGGGCAATTTAGCATGGCCAATTCACCTGACCTGCACATCTTTGGACTGTGGGAGGAAACCGGAGCACCCGGAGGCAACCCACGCAGACAACCCACGCAGACACGGGGAGAACGTGCAAACTCCACACAGTCAGTCGCCTGGGTCTCAGGCGCTGTGAGACAGCAGTGCTAACCACTGTGCCACCGTGCCGCCCACTTGTCTATCTTCCTTTCCACCTATCCGCTCCACCCTCTTCTCCGACCTATCTCCTTTAACCCCATCTCTATCCACCTCTTGCACTCTCAGCTAAATTCATCCCAGACCCAGTCCTCCCGTTTATCACTCCACGCTCGAGGCTCCCAGCTTTCTTCCTGATGAAGGGCGTTTGCCTGAAACGTTATTTTATTCTGAAACCCGGATGCTGCCTGACCTGCTGTGCTTCTTCAGCACCACTCTAATCTTGATTCTGATTTCCAGCACCTGCATTACGCACTTCCGGCCATCTGATTGCCCTGTCTATTGATCTTGAATAGGGCGTTGCTAAAGTTCCAGCATCGTTTTCATGCTCTTATATTCCCACCTGCGGTCAAGAACATCGAGACCACTTGATCCCTTGTCCAATCACCTTCAAACATTCGTGAATGTCTACTCCAATTTCTCTTTTATTACTTTAAACCACTCAGTATTCACACTTTTCTCATTGTGCGTCCTCAAATTCATTATCACCCACTTCACTGGATAGAATTCCTTTCAGCACATTTTCTTGCCAATTGTTTCCAATCTCCCTGCAGTCTATGGTTTTCTTCCTCATGGTTAACGTCATGACTAATTGTTACCTGGTTTGCAAACAGCTAAATGATGGCCACGACAAATAAGTAAAAATCGTTGACCTGTATGAGAAAACAATAGAACTCATAGAAGCCATGGTTCATAAGCTTGCAGAGGACAGCAGAATTGGAGACTGCAAAGAAGGTGATCTAAGGATCCAGAAGGATCTCAATCCATTGCGTCTTTGGGCTGAAAAATGTCACATGAAGTTCAATCTGGATAAATGGAAGGTATTGCATTTTGCTACAACAAATATTAGTAGGGCTTATACAATTAATGACCGGCATTGCAACGTGTTGTGGAACTCGGAGGCCAGGAACGCAAGTACATAATTCATTTTAATTTGCTTCATGTATAGACAGAATAATAAAAAAAATGTCATCTTGCCTTCTTTGCTCAGTCCTTTGAGCGTAGGAGTTGGCATGTTATGTTGAAGTTGAATAGGACATTCGGTGATGCCTCTTCTGGAATACTGTGTCCAGTTCATGTCGCCCAGTAATAGCAGGGAAATTATTCAGCTGGAGTAGGTTTAGAACAGGGATACCAGCGTATGGCTACTGGGGAAGGTTTGAGGTATAACGAAAGGCTGGACAGACTGAGAATATTTTCACTCGAGCATTGGAGTTTGAAAGGCGACCTAACAGATATTTATAAATGTTTGAGAGTTCGGCTGGAGTTAACTGTAACTGTCTTTTCGCCAAGGAGGGGGGACTTCATCACGAGAGGGCAACTGTTTAAAGTGAAAAGAGGGATTTAAAATAAGACATGAGACGCTTTTTTTTAACAGAGGATGGTTTATGTGTGCAATTCACTTCCTGAGGCAGTGATGAATGAAAGTACATTTACAATATTTACAGGATATTTGGATCGATAAATGAATTGGAAAGTATCAGTGGGATTAACAAAAGCTATTCATTCATGCCTAGTACATAATTTATTGCCCAGAGGGAAGTTCAGAATCAATCACGATATTATGGATCTGGAGTCACATACCAGCCAGACCAGATAGGTAGGGCAGTTTCCTTCCCTATCAGGCATTAGTGAATCAGATCTACAACAACTGATTCAACATCATCATTAGACTCCAGGAATTTATTTAAATAAATTTCCAGCATCTGCCATGCCAGGATTTGAACCCGTGTCAACAGAATTATATCTGGACATTCATATTAACAATGCAGTAATAATATCACAAGAGCATTATTAACCCTCAGCAGTTACAAGACCCGTCAGATGCGACTCGTTTAGTTTGGCATTATGTTCAGTATGAGCTGGTAGGAGTGAAAGGCCTGTTTTCATGCTGTGTGAGTCTATGACTTTGACCCTATGAACCTGGCAGCTGGTTGGGATTAACAGCAGCGTTGACAGTTTAATTGATCTCCTTCTGGGATATGTAATCTTGCTGGTAAATCTGGAGATTCTCCTGCTCATTGAGCCCTTCCCATACACGGGACTGTTGAACAGTCTGTCCCCAGTTTAACTGAGTAAATGAGTTTCCAAAACAGCAGGTAAATGAATCCCGCATTGCCCTGGTTTCTCTGTGGTATCGGTGTCTTTGTATCTACCCAGGATGAACAATTGGTTGAAATCATGTCCACGCAGACGTAAGTCCCGTTGTCCATTTGTGAATGTGTTTTTATTCTTCCCGATATGCCCACAGGGTGTGGATGTCGCTGGTCAGGACAGCATTTGTTGTTCATCCTGATTCGCTGCTGCCTCGCTGCACGAGAGACATGGATTAGATCCCCGTCTCGTGTGACTGTGTGCAGTTTGCACATTCTCTCTTTGCTTGTGTGAGTTTCCTCCCACAGTCTGAAGGTGTGAAGGTTACTGGGATCAGCCATGGGAAATGAAAGGGAATGGAATAGGTATGGAGTGTGGGTCTGATAGGATGTGCTTCAGAGGGATAGTGTCGACTGCAAGGGCTGAAAGGCCTGCTTTCCCACACGGTTTTCATTCTCGGATGAAGGGTCAGCTATTTTGTTCAGGTCCTGGAGACACAAGTAGGCAGGATTGGGTAAAGATGTTAGCATCCCCTGCATAAGTGACATGCAAGAATGGGATTGCAGGAAATTAAAGGCATGTTCTCTGTTCCTGAGGTCAGGCTTCCATTCCAGGTTTTATTCATCGAACTTTAACATTACCAGTTCCGTGTGTGAGTCGCCAAGGATGAGTAGTTTATTATATAACCACAACACCACCTTCTCCAGGTTGCAGTATTCATTGGGAACAAGAAGCTGATTCTGAGCTGATGCGAACAAAAGCAGATGCCAATGTCAAAACCAATGATCCAAATAGGAAAATGAAATTTCAAACCTTGCCACCCCAAAGTTAAAGTCTCCACACGCTTTAGATGCGCCAATCGGCTGTCTCAGCAACATGTACTGTTTATTGTGGTAATAACATAAATGGGGGCAAGTATTCCCTTCTGCCCCGCTTTTGACCAGGAGCTGTCCCAACCTTGGAAATACATGTGCCTCTCTCCTGTCATTCCATCCCAGTTTCCAATTGCTTCACACAGTTTCTCTGATTCCGGGTCTGGAACTGGGATTATGTGTGATTGCATGCAGCAATTGGTCCCGCCTTGTGTGGGCAAAGTGATGAAGTAGCCGATGTTCAAATATAATGCTATTGAAGCATACGTTTCAACAATATTCTGCACTCTGCCAAGAATTGGAGAGTTTCGTTAATGCCATTCTCCTGTACTCTCATTCATGGAATCTCCACAGTCTCTGGGGACGCAACAGTTAAAGATTTAGTTCATTCTGCGTTCCCACATGAGTGTCGATAAGTCCTGATATTGTACATTCTTCCTGACATTTCCTCTGCTACCCTACTGGTTGCAGTTTACAAGTGTGGTCTGTGGAATGTTGTAACCGTTTAGTAGTTCGCATTCTGCATTGTGATTGCAGCGACCTCAGCTCGAATCCACATCATGGCGGTCAGTACTCTCAAAGTTTTACTTTTGGTGTAACACGGTCAGAAATTAATCGTTTTTACAAGATAATATTCTCGGAGGTGATGATCTGTTTTCCATCGAATTTTGTTCTCTGATATTTCTGCGTTTCATGTATCAGGATTTAAACCCAAAAGTTCTCGAAGATGTCTCTCCCTCGCACTCTCCCTAACTCTCTTTTCTGTCCCTCATCCCATTTGACTGAGGCATTGCACAATCTAACATACACTTTCAAGTTTATACCATCCAGTCTGTGCCGTTGCACTCACTGTTGCCCCAATCTCTTCAGTGGCACCTTCAAATCATTCGATCCGTTTGGATACCTTGACTGTGAGATCAATTCTCTTTTAGCAGTTTTTACTGACATGGACAAGAGATGATTGGAGTGTGAGGCTCAATAAAAGGGCATAAGTAATATTTGGGGAAAAGAGACTCTATTGGAAAAGATCCCCCATGAGGGCCTTCTGCGATAGCCTCGTGGTACTATCGCTGGATTGTTAACACATCAAAGCCAGGTAATATTCTGGGGAGAAGTGTTGGATTCTCACCACACCATGACGATGATAGTATGTGAATGCAATAAATGCCTAGAATTAAGATTACGTTGTCTGAAAAACCCATGTGTTTCACTGACGTCCTTGAGGGAAGGAAACTTCCGTCCTTAACTGGTCTGGCGTCCACGTGACTCCAAACCGGAAGGCAATAAATGCTGCAGCGCCACCCCCGATGCTGTTACAGAATGGAAATATGTTCATTCGGCTCAGTGCGAGAATTGTCCAGGGATGAGATCGCACTGGGAGAGTTGCAGGAGAGATTCACTCGGATAGTGTGATGTAACTGAAATTGTACATTGAAAAATACCTTGATTGTGAGATAAGTCTCCGATCTGTTAGAATGACCATGTTAGCTTCACTTCTTCCAAATGCAAAGCGCAAAATATTTTTATTTTAAAGTTTCATTCTCAGGTTAAGTTTAACAACTGGTGTCTGCCCTCCTGCGCTGCTGTCTGTTCCATAATGTTTCGACTGATTCTAATTTATAAAAATGAGTTACCACAGTCTTACATGGATTCATGCAGTTTTTTAGCAAAGTACAATGTAACTCTGCAAGTACAAATTCACCCCACAGACGGAAATGTGTGTGTGTGTGTGAGTGTGTGAGTGTGTGTGTGAGTGTGTGTGTGTGTGTGTACAGGAGGGTCTCTGTTTGTAGATAGGGCAATGGAATCACCTGTACTGTGACTTGAACCCAATGACCATGGGTACCGAATTTCGCTATCAGTCTCTGTGGGGGCACTTTTAGCTGCTGCCTGTTCCAAAGACCGCCTTGGAGGATTGTCACCCGAAGATCCGAGGTCGAATGTCCTGGATCACTGAAGTGCTCTCCAACTGGGAAGGGGAACACCTGTCTGTTGATTAATGTGCAGCGCCCAATCCGTTGTTGTAGCCTCTGCTCAGCTTCACCAATGTACCATGTCGTAAGGCATCCTTGCCTGCAGCGTGTTGTTTTTTGTTTAGATGAGCGTCAGTCTAAACATTATGGCATGGACGCAGCACACAGGGACAAGCAACTTCAACATATTATCTGTGCTGACACTAATTGGTAAAGTCCACCTGAGAATGTAACTGTCAAAAGAAAGTTTTTCAAAATAAAATAAGAAAATAAATGAACCTAACATAATCATTCTAACAGATGGAAGACTTAACAAGCAATCAAGGTATTTTTCCAATTTATAATTTCAGTGACATTACACTGTAACCTTTCGCTATACATTCTGTACCTTACCACTGTGTACTCCACAGCCACCTGATGAAGGAGCAGCTCTCCAAACGCTATTGCTTCCATTAAACCTGTTGGTGTTGTGCGATGTTTAACTTCGTATTAGAATGCGGATCTCACAATTAAAATAGAGATGAAGAAGCATTTATTCTCTCAGACAGTTCCGTATCAGTGGACTTTCTTGTCGCAGAAGGCTGTTGAGGAAGTGTCATTAGGTGTAATGAGGCTGAGATCGGCAGATCTTCAAACAGCAAAGACATCAAGCGTTATGGGGAAAGGCAAGAAAGTGCAGTTCAAGTTTATCACATCAGATACGAAACCATTCAATAGTGGAACAGACTTGGTGGACTGAATGGTAAGTATTTGTTCCTAAAATTGTTGGCCTTAATATGAAGCAGCAAAACCGACCTGAGTAAAACGTGCCAAATTTAAAAAAGTGTGGTCCCCCGGAGCACTGAACCGAGGTGAAATGTACAAAGAACAGCACACAAAGGGCAGGCAATATTGGGTCATTGATCCGTAGTGATCAGTATACCAACGTAAACAGGAAAACCGATATTCAGTATCTACCTTGAACCTGGCTCCACGAGGCATGTAGTTAACTCTCACAAACCACTATTCCCCTTCCGTTTTCCTGACGACCCCTCCGTTCTTGTTTTAAATTGATTGAACTTCAGGCAATTGCCGATGACATTGCTGATGTGGAACTGTAGCAGAGAGAACATAGAACATGAGAGTGCAGTACAGGCCCTTCGGCCATCGATGTTGCGCAGCCCTGTCATACTAATCTGAATCGCATCCCATCGACACTATTCCATGTACGTCCATATGCCTCTCCAATGATGACTTAAATGCACTTAATCTTGGCGAATCTACCACCGCTACAGGCAAAGCATTCCATGTCCTAACTACTCTCTGAGTAAAGAAACTACCTCTGACATCTGTCTTACACCTTTCTCCCCTCACTTTAAAGTTGTGACCCTCGTGTTTGCCGTCCCCAAACTTGGAAAAAGACTCTCCCTGTCCACCCTATCTAAACCTCTGATTATCTTGTATGTCTCTATTAAGTCACCTCTCAGTCTTCTCTCCAACGAGGACAGCCTCAAGACCCTCAGTCTTTCCTCATAATACATTCCTTCCATACCAGGCAACATGCTAGAAAATCCCCTCTGCACTCTTTCCAAGGCGTCAACATCCTTCTTATAATGCGGGACCAGAACTGTTGACAATAATTCAAATGTGGCAGTACCAGATCTTTGTACAGCTGCAGCATAACCTTCTGATTCCAGAACTCAATCCCTCTATTAATAAAGTCCAAAATACTGTTTTCCTTCTTAACAACCCTGTCAATCTGAGTGGCAACTTTCAGGGATGTGTGTACATGGACACTGAGATCTCTCTGCTCATCTGCACTCCCAAGAATCTTACCATTAGCCCAGTACTTTGCATTCCGATTACTCCGTCCAAAGTGTATCACCTCACACTTGTCCACATTAAACTCAATTTGCCACCTCTCAGCCCAGCTCTGCATCCTATCTATGTCTCTCTGCAACCTACTACATCCTTCGTCACGATCCACAACTCCACCGACCATAGCGTTGCCCGCAAATTTACTAACCCACCCTTCTAAGCTGTCATCCAGGTCATTTATAAAAATGACGAATAGCCCTGGACCCAACATCGACCCTTGCGGAATCCCGCTGGTAACTGAACACCAAGATGAACATATTGCATCAACGACAACACTGTGTTTTCTTTCAGCGAGCCAATTAGTGATTTAAACTGCTATGTCTCCCATAATCCCATTCCTCCACATTTTGTATAATAGCCTACTGTGGGAATCTTATCGAACACCTTGC
This sequence comes from Chiloscyllium punctatum, assembly GCF_047496795.1. Taxonomy (NCBI): domain Eukaryota; kingdom Metazoa; phylum Chordata; class Chondrichthyes; order Orectolobiformes; family Hemiscylliidae; genus Chiloscyllium; species Chiloscyllium punctatum. The sequence continues at coordinate 41,430,428 of NC_092772.1, forward strand.
TGAAATCCATATACAGAACATCAACCTGCTTACTCTCATCTACCTGTTTGGTCACTTTGTCCAAAACTCATAAGATTCGTTAGGCACGACCTTTACAAAACCATGCTGACTGTCCCTGACCAGATTATTCTTTTCTAGATGATTATAAATCCTATCTCTTATAATCTTTTCCAACGCTTTCCCAACAAGTGAGACTCACTGGTCTGTAATTACCAGGGTTGTCTCTACTACCCTTCTTGAACAAGGGAACCACATTTGCAATCCTCCAGTCCTCAGGCACTATTCCTGTAGATAATGATGATTTCTGAATCAATGGCACAGGCTCGGCAATCTCTTCATTTGCTTCCCAGAGGATTCTAGGATAGATCCCATCTGGCCCAGAGGACTTGTCTATTTTCACTCTCTACAGTATTTCTTATACCTCTTCCTTGTGAACCTTAATCTCTTCGAGTCGAGATGCAAGTATCTCTGTATCTTCCTCGCCAACATTTTCATTTCATATCGTGAACACTGTCGAAAAATATTTATTTAGTGTTTCCCATGTCTCCTCTGACTCCACACACAACTTCCCACTATTATTCTTGATTGGCCCTAATTTAACTCTCGTCATTCTTTTATTCCTGACAGACCTATGGAAAGCCTTAGGGTTAACCCTGATCCTATCCGCCAACAACTTCTAATGTCTCCTCCTGGCTCTCATGTCTGCTCCTAGCTCTTCTGAGCTCTCTTATTAGGTCTTGCAGGGAAACGATTCTGTCTGCTGCACAACATCATTCTGCTTCGAAAGATCAGGCAGTATTTCATATTGATTACTGTAAACGTTAACCTTTAACAAGCCATGACAGTAAAATCACTGAATCCTCATCACTATACTACCAGGGAAGATTTCTGTTAACATCACCCAGGACACCATGAGATTAGCCATTCTATTCACCCATCCTTCTGTGCGTGATCTCCTCAGCCCTATTCCGGTCTTGTTGGTTGGTTTACAATACTGAGGCTATCCAATCATCTTTGCATTTCAGTTTCTAAAGGATGAGCCCTTCTCTCTGAGCTGGAAATGTGCTTGCTCAGTGGTGATAAAACTGTCCTTGTAAACTAGAAAAGTGCTTGAAATAGGCCATTACTGTTTTTCATTCCAAGAACTTGAGGCAAACCGTTTGGCAGGACAGGAAGTAGAGGGCGTGAGCAGTGATCAAGTTTGGCAGCAAGTACGAGGTGAGGCAGTATAAACTACAGAGTAATGGGGAAACAATGGGCAAAGAACACTGGGACGGGAGGGGCTGAATGCTTCCTTTCTTTGCTGTAAGCAGACACTGGTGTTGAACTCTGAAATGGGACAACATCAGACAAGTCGGTGAAATCTTACTTTCTGCTTGTTTTCTCCCGAGGCCTGTGTCACACTTGGGGAAATGTGTCTGCGTGCTTCAGTCTATGGGTAAAAATGGGGTTCAGTTCCCATCTCAAACTTTAATCCCACTTATTGTGTTTTACGAGATTAAAACGTTCCAGAGAAATTAGTATTCAGGTGAAACGTCAGAGTTTACAGACCACGTGCTGGGAAATGAGATGAAGGGACCCATTTCTGTGCTGTAAACACTCCATAATTCAATCGTTTTTGAGGGGAAACATATCTGCAGTGACATAATTCCAAAAACTGTGTTATGAAGAAACGGTGCAACGGCTTCTGCCCTCATCCCTGGTGGTCTAGTGGTTAGTATTCAGCGCTTTAACTGAGTGGCCTGGGTTTCATTACCGTTCAGGAAATCAGGACTTCTTGTTCCTGATGCAGAGAGAGCAGCTCTACCAGGAATCTGTTCCATGCCTTAGATCAGTCAATACCCCAGCTCATCAAAGATGGGAAAAGTGCCTTCCCTCTCTCTGCACAGTCAGACAGTTAATCCTTCATTCTCCTCTGATTCCACTTTCCAAAGAATTTCCAAATAATGTCAAAACTGAGTCTCAGCTATTTCTTTTCTGTGCTTTTCATCCATAGGAGCTGCAGCGATTGAATGGGTTGGTTTCTTAAAACGAAACGTACCCATGAGCAATGTATTGGGCTCTTCCAGGATTGCCTTCTCTGACAACGGTGGGACATGACTGATGTTGTCTACGATATGGAAGTGCCAGTGTTTGAGTTGAGTAGACAAAGTTAAAATTACACAATATCAGGGCAGAGTCCAGCAGGTTTATTTGGAAGCACTAGCTTTCGGAGAGCCGCTCCTTCATCAAGTGGGTGTTTTTCTGCAGAAACTTGGTGTGTGTGTCAACATGCGCGATCTTTTGGAAGATCATCTGGACTTTAACCGACCGTTCGTGGTGTTGACGGTACCCATGACTTGGAGGTGTTGGTGTTGGACTGGGTGGATACATTTAATAATCACACAAAGTCATTTTAGATTCCAACAGTTGACAAACACCTGATGACGAAGCAGTGCATGGAACACTGGTGCTTCCAACTAACTCTGTTCGATACAATCTGGTGCTGTGTGATTTTTACTCTGATAGCTCTTGGTAATGTTTAACTGATCGAAGACAGTGAAAGAACTTTCATTCGTGGAGATGAAAATTTCAAATATTATCCACCTCAGCATAAGAAAAGTGATTAGGTTGGATTTGTGATGAATCTCCACAATGCGCTTGTGCAAAGTAAAAGTCGAATTTCTAATGCCTGATCCGGAGCCAGCTCTCCGAATGGTTGCACCAATGGCCAGATGCACAGCTGAGATTTTACACGCGGCAGAGCTGCGGTATTAACAAGGACATGAGCAATAACAGTAACAGTCACAAGGTGAACAAAGAACCGAGATAATCACCATCATTGATTCACTTCAATTTGTACTCAAAACAACGATCATTCACAATCGGATCAGCCAATCAATGAGGTCCCTGCTGATCTTGGAAATTGCAACTGACATTTCTGCGTTTTCACCATAATTTGAGGTAAACTCCAGCCTAATCATAACTTCGCATATTCCCATTAATTTTTATATTTAGATATCGTTAATGACCTGTCCGAATTTGCAGGAAATGAGTGAAAACGTCCTCCCGGTGACGTAATCCAGCGCAGAGTCGGCCAGAAATGAAAAGACAAAGACATGAACCATCACTCCCATTTCTCTCTGTTTCAATGCGTTTTCCTGAGTTGAATATTTGCAGGACTTGTCTTTACTATCTAAAGAATTAATTATTTTCCCGGGAAAGATTCTTCATAAATCAATTAACATATGAGGTCTTGAAATATATTTTACTTTAGACTAAAATAGTTGAATATCCTTTCCCCCAGCCTAATGTCCCAATGCTCCCTCCTCTTCCATGTAAACACAAGCTTCTACAAGTGATGTTGGAGCTCCCAACCTGACGTTACAATGCTCCTTGCTGCTCCATGTCAAGAGAAGCTGCTCTACTTGAAGTTGGAGCTCCCAGTTTGATGTCCCAATGCTCCCTGTTCCATGTCATTACCAGTGGTGCAGTTGAGGTTAGACCTACCACTCTGATGTCCCAATGATCCCAGCTGTTACATGTCACTAAAAGCTGGTCCTTGTGAGGTTGGAGCTCCCAGTCTGATGTCCCAATGTTCCCTCCTCCATGTCAAGAGAAGCAGTCCAGTTGAGGTTGGATGTATCACTCTGATGTCCCAATGCTCCCTGCTGCTACATGTCATTAAAAGCAGCTCCAGGTGAGAGTGGAACTCCCAGACGGATCTCGCAAAGCGCCTTGCTCCATGTCAACTGAAGCTGCTCCAAATGAGGTTAGATCTTGCATTCGGATGTGCCAATGCTCCCTGCTGCTCCATGTCAATGGAAGCTGCTCCAGGAGTGGTTGGAACTCCCAGACTGATGTCACAATACTCTCTGGTCCACGTCAAAAGACGCTGCTCCAAATGAAGTGGGAGCTCCCATCCATGGCAGCTCTCATACTTCTATACCATCATAGAAATACTGCCCACTGAACATCCCCACCACTGGACCAATTGGTGGAATAACCACATCATGAGAACCTAATATTATTTTTATTCACCACCGAATCATTATTTCCAAAAGTCATTCTTTCTTAAACCTTATTTCGCATGTGCATACTGCAGTCCATCCGAAGTAAGATAATGGTGCTAATTGATGTATACTTAATAAAAATTACATCCTATTTTTCATGTTGAGTAACTGCGAGTTAACAAGGACAATGTTTGTATTCAAAACACACTTTTATTCCAGGTGAGAGAATGTGGTTTGCATTATTTAAAATGAACTTGTTCACTGCGTAAAATGATCAAATAGATCTCAATTTCAAAAAACATTAGTAACGTTGTCATCCATCTTGAAATGTGGTGTCTTCTTCTTTCAACCAGACGGGTATGATATCAAAAAATCTATTACTGATATGCGTATAGACACTTTAAATCGCAAGGATTTTGAAGGTTTGTAACTCAGGTTGAGGTTTAAGGTGTAGGTTTGCTCGCTGAGCTGTAGGTTTGATATCCAGATGTTTCATTACCTGGCTAGGTAACACCATCAGTGGCGACCTCCATGTGAAGGGAAGCTGTTGTCTCTTGCTTTCTATTTATATCTTTCTCCTGGATGGGGTTCCTGCGGTTTGTGGTGATGTCATTTCCTGTTCGTTTTCTGCGGGGTTGATAGATGGCATGTAGATCTATGTGTTTGTTTATGGCGTTGTAGTTGGAGTTCCAGCCTTTGGGAATTTTCTGGCATGTCTTTGCTTAGACTGTCCCAGGATCAAGGTGTTTCCCAAGCCGAATCGGACTACAAAAAATCCATAAACCAGGAGCCCCCCTCAGACCCATAGTCTCATTACCCGGAACACCAACTTACAGACGGGCCAAAGAACTACACACAAGACTGAAATTCCTCATAGAAGAGTCACAGCACTCCATCCACTCTACCCAGGAATTCCTAAAAATCATCAAAAACACCAAAGTGGAGGAAGAGGAAGCAATGATCTCATTCGACACAACAGCACTGTTCACCTCCATCAACATCGACCTGGCAAAGGAAACACTTACCACACTTTTAGAAGAGACCATCACAGACGCACCAACCACCATCAATCACATTACCAACGAAAACATCATGAAGCTCGTGAACCTGTGCCTCACCACCGAGTTCACCTTCAACAACATAGTCTACAAACAAACCAACGGCACACCCATGGGATCTCCGCTATCAGGATTCATAGCAGAAGCGGTAATGCAAAGACTAGAACAAACACCCCTGCCAACAATCAAACCAAACATCTGGGTCCGCTACGTAGATGACACCTTTGTCATCACAAAACAAAACAAGATAGAAGAGACATTTGACATCATCAACAACACCCTCACAGGCATAAAGTTCACCAAGGAGGAAGAAACCGACAACAAACTCGCATTCCTGAACGTCACAGTAGAAAGAAAGGACAACGGAGAACTACAAACCTATGTATACAGAAAACCGACAAACACTGACCAAATACTTAACTACACCAGCAAACATCCCAACACACACAAACGAAGCTGTATCAGAACACTATTCCAACGAGCCACCACACACTGCAGCACAGACGAACTTCGGAAAACAGAGGAGAACCACCTATTCAACGTATTCGAGAAGAATAGATACTCAAAAATACAGTTCGCAGATTCCTCAAGAACAAACCACGACAAGCAGACCACACACAGCCAGAAACCATAACCACCTTACCATACATCGAAGAAGTTTCAGAAATGACAGCCAGACTATTCAGACCCCTCGGAATCCTAGTAGTACACAAACCCACCAACACTCTCAAACAAAAGCTAACTTAAAAGACACAGTACAACCCATGGACGAAACCAACGTCATCTACAAAATTCCATGCAATGACTGCCACCAACACTATGTAAGACAAACAGGAAGAAAGTTAGCCACCAGGATATACGAACACCAGCTAGCCACAAAAAGACACGACCTTCTCTCCTTCGTAGCCCTACATAGGGATTAAAAATACCACTATTTCGACTGGGACAACACAACTATCCTGGAACAGGCTAAGCAAAGATATGCCAGAGAATTCCTAGAGGCCTGGCACTTCAACCACAATGCCATAAACAAACACTTAGATCTAGATGCCATCTATCAACCCCTCAGAAAACGAACAGGAAATGACATCACCACAAACCCCAGGAACCCCATTGAGGAGAAAAATATAAATAGAAAGCAGGAGACAACAGCTTTGCTTCAATTGGAGGTCGCCACTGATGATGATGTTACTTAGCCAAGTAATGAAACGTCTGGATATCAAAGTTACAGCTCAGTGAGCAACCCTACACCCAACATTTTAAATCATTTTTCATGTTTATGTTGCATGAATCTGCGGTTATTAATCCACAGTTTAGTTTCACTCCCTATAGGTAACATGCTGATTTCTCCAGTTGTTCATAGTTCAATGTGATGCATCCAGTGTGTGCATAACGAGAAGGAGCTTGCTTCCCACATCTTGTGTTTATCTGTGCCTTATGTCCAGCATTCATCAATGGCGACAGTAAGGGTCGAGGGCGAGACCAATGTGTAAGTCTCTCCATGCCCATGCACGGCACCCACAGCGGCAATTCTCCACTGTGCATTTACACCCAGTTCTCAGTGCCCCTAAACCCACACCCTGCCCCTTTGAAATATCTCTATTATTTTGTGCTGTCTCGCTGTGCTCTTCTCACCAGGATGAATTACTTCTACTCAACTTCTTCCAGATTTCATCTGACAAAACATTCATTAAGAATCCCTTTGCATAACATGCACTTCGCAGCTCTCGGTATTTGATTTTCCTGGATGTCTTTCATACGAAAAAACGTTCACAGCAGCTTGAAATGAAAAAGGAAATCGCGTTTCTTTTCATTATCCCAAAGCAAACTACATTCCAATGCAGTTTAGTCAAATGGCACAAACTATTCCTTGAGATTTTGTAATAGCGACAATGCATATAAACTGACCGTTGGAGTTGTAGCTTCAATGCGACAGCTGAAAGCCGTTGATGACAGCGACGAGAGTGGGATTCGAACCCACGCGTACAGAGCACAATGGATTAGCAGTCCATCGCCTTAACCTGTCGGCCACCTCGTCACAGATACTCAAAAAGCTATGACCTTATGCATAATTGAATTTCGTAAATTATGCAGAGCAGCAGATATTTCTCCCTGGTGTTGGTGAAATGAGAAATAACACAGTCCGGTTCCAAGACTATGGTCTGACCCCTGGGTTGTGGGGCAAGTGCACTCCCACTGTTACACTGTGCACACATTGATCTGAACAAAAATGAGGAAATGAATATGTAACAAGGTCAATTGAATTCTGTGAAATTTGAAGTCAACGGAATGAAGAACCCGAGACAGCAGGAGGTTTTCTTTCAATAAAGAGTTGGACAGAGCTCTTAAGGATAGTGGAATCAAGGGTCATGGGGATAAGGCAGGAACAGGATACAGATTGAGGATGTTCAGCCATGATCATAATGAATGGTGGTGCTGGCTCGAAGGGCAGAATGGCCTACTCCTGCACCTGCTGTCTATTGTCTATTAAATTGCCTGTGAGGAATTGTTTTCCAGACTGGAGGAGAGTGCATCGTGCTCCATGTCATTATTCCGAAGACCTAACTTCCGCTCAGATGTTTTTGACACGCACTTGTGGACAAAAAACAGACAATTTCAAAATCCAAAATAAGGTTAAACTGACAATTGAGCTCAATAATGCAAAAACCTTGATGTGTATCATTTTCCTGGGCCGTGCGACACCAAGTCACGGTATGATCACAGCAACACAGTGAGCAAGTGTCAGAAGGGATATGAGTGCAGTGCCAGAGCGCATGCTGGGAGCAGCACGTGACACACGGGGAAGTGCATTTCCCACAACAGGAACACTTCCCAAACAGCGGAATGCGGTGGAAGAATTCAGAGGGAGTTTGCACTATGAAATTTGATGCCAGAGACACAATGGAGATCTGTCATTGAGTCTGTTCAAGATGAAGAATTTAAGATTTCGACAGATGCAAAACAAAATAAAAAGCTCATGAGTTAATGAAGGCAAAAGATGAAATTGTACATTTCATCAATCTATCCATCTTTACAATAAGTACCTCACCACTTTCCTCACTCGGGGACAGAACCACTGGTGAAGATGATCATACAATCCCCGTTTACTAGCCATGGAATCAGAGAAACTCGGTTTCCCAAACGTTAAGGTAAAACCAGGAATGTGGAGGTAAGCATTAATGTGTTGCTCCTGTGCTGAAGGTGACCAGTTTAGTGGGCTGTGCTGTGCCGAGGTTTTAATTTTGAGCCTCACATGGAGCAGCTTTAATTTGTCGTCGTGTTGAGGGATACGGACAGAAGGTGATATTGAGCAAAGCCAAGTTTATGGGAAAATACCCGTGTTTGTGGATTGAGAAACAACCTTTTCTGGATAATGACTCCTTGATCAACAAACATACTGCAAGTATCTAAAACGTGAAGAAACATATGTGGAGAGAGAGCCGAAGGTGATTTTTCACCAGACGGATAACGTTTCCCATGTGCACTGCTTTAAATTCTGGGAAAATAGATGTTGAACTGGTTTCATGTTACACAGTTTGTTACAAACTCACAAAGGTTGTTGCAATAAAAAAAAAGAAATCACATAGGACCATTTGAATATTGTATTGAACTGAATTTTGGTCTGAGCATATTTTATCTTAACTGGCGTGCTGCAGAGAAGTACAGAGGGTTAACAATACAAAAGGACCCAGTCTCCTTGGTGGATTTCTTGGGTGGAATTAAGAATGTACGAAATGTACATAACATCATGTGAATGTGGTCAAATCTTTAAAGTAGGTATTGCATCTCCAAGTGACGATTCAATTCCTAGTCATTAGGATATAACTTCTGTCTGCAGTTATTTTAGGACATCAGCTCCATTTACCAAGTTTCACCTTGAATAATACGCCACACCTTACCAATCCATGAACTTGTTATACTCAGTCTTATTCAGTTGTACGTGTTCATGAAATATCTTTGTGTCTGAAGTCAACAAATTCGAAATTGTTACGCAACCATACTGACTTTCACTCAATGGTAAATTCTCTCCTTGTACGTTTGTTCGTGTATCTTTTAAACCACTCTGAAGTCAGCTTCTACGTTTTACTTCTGTAAAGTCGTTCACGATTTAAATAACTCTATTGAGTGGAAGAAACTCTCATCCAAACTTTTCTGAATCATTCCCTAATGGTTTTCAAGCTCAAACGATAGTTATTGATTCACTCGAAAGAGGGACTTGCCCCGATTTACTCATTCAAACCTCGCGTTATGTGAAAATCTCATTTGTTTACATCAAAGTTGCGTGTTTTTGCTCCAGCATTTCCAAATCTCGTGAATAGACTCCGTCATTCTTTCTATCATCCCGATGAAACCGGTTGTAGGAGAATGAGGACAAGGATTACACACAATACTTCCACTGAGTGTGCCCTAAAGATTTTACAGTTACACTATGAACTCTTTGCTTTTTAAATACGACGTCTCTATTTATAAACGCCAAGAAGGTTAATTACTATCTATCCAGTTCATGAACATCGTCTCCATGGAGACGAAAATTATCTATCACTTCCTTTATTCTTCCACGGAATGTCTGAAAGGTTTGTAAGGCCAGCATCTCCATATCCCCGTGTCCTGAGTCAGTCTCAGCTATTTCTAAAGGTGACTGAAGTTCAAATACTTCATAGTGTTTCTCCCGTCATTCCAGTGCAGACTGGTTCTGGACAGTAAATGCCATCACCAAAGGCCACCGTGGATCTGAAATCAACAGTTTTCATATAGTAATGGTCGTACCTATTGTTTATCGTATGTCCATGTTCTTGTTCAATTTTTTCATCATTTCATGGGTCCCTATACTTAATTCTACCGAATGATTAATTTGTGAATGGAGACATTCCCTTCACCACTCATTCGAAGCTCCATGGAACATTAAAAGATTTTACTCATACGCATCCAGACGACGGTCCTGCCATTATTGGGATGAATCAGTGAACATTCCCCACGTATCCTCAAAGGCAAGGATTTCCTTTTCCATTTTAGGAGATCATTACAGCACTGAATCCCATGTGTGCGTTCATTATAACCGAAACAGTTGCAGCAAGACTTTAAAACTAAGATTTTGCTAAGATCTACTTGTATTGGTTGTCCCAAAAATTACATTCCATATTATGGTGTGATTGTGAATGAAAGCACTTTCTGATTCTTGATCAATTATTTTTCAGTTTTGTCAAAAAATTATCATTCGCCGTTCTCTCTTTCCCTTTCAGTTTCCCGTTTTATATCCCGTATTTTATCTGTTTATCTTAAGTTTTCAATAATTTCAATGAATCTCGCTCCTGATTACCAATCCGAGAGAATGCCACAATTTTGTCAAATTATATGCAATGCAGCTGTAGGGCGCGGTGACCAAGTGGAAAGGCATTGGTCACGTGAACCAAGTAGCAGGAGCGAGCTGGTCGAATCTGGCCATTCCATCGTAGTCATATTTAAAACATTTAACATAATCTTTCGCCAAATCATATTTGGCAGAAAACAAGAAAACAAAAACGAAAAAATGGCTGATGTTGAAAATCAAACAAAAACAGACGTTGCTGGAATATTTCAGGACGTCTGGCAGCATCTGTGGAGAGACGGACCCAATGGATGTGAAACGTTAACTGTGATTCATCTGCACAGATGCTGCCAGCTCACCTGTGATTTTACAGCAATTTCTGTTTTTGTTTCAGATTGGCAGATTTTGTCGCAGTCCATGAGAACAGTGCTCATTAGAATCAAACAGACAGCATGGACCTGGGAGTGTGAAATGAGACAGTAATAATGAATGAGTGGAGAGTGTTGTACTGGAAAAGCACAGCAGGTCAGGCAACATCTGAGGAGCAGGAGAATGGACGATTTAGGCATAAGCCATTCATCAGGAATTAGGCTTGTGAGTCGGGCAGAAGAACAAAACTGAAGCCAGGTGCCAACTCGCAGGCACCTCCTCCTACAGACCACGATCACAAACTCTCCTCCCCTCACCAAACCATCATCTCCCAGACCATCCACAATCTTATCACTTCTGGGCACCTCCCATCCACAACCTTCAACCTCATTGTGCGAGAACTGCGCATTCCACAATTCAACCTCCTTCCTAAGATTCAAAAACCTGACTGCCCCAGTCGACCTATTGTCTTATCCTGTGCCTGTCCCATCCGAATAATTTCTTTCTACCTCGACCCAATCCTCTCTCCCCAGTTCAGGAAATGCCCACTTGCATTCGTGACACCCCTATGCACTTCACCTCCTTCAAGAATTTCGTTTCCCTGGCCCTCAACACGCCATATTCACCATGGTCATCCAGTCCCTGTACAAATCCTTCTGCAATGACAGAAGACTGCAAGCCTTCCATTTCTTAATCTCACGCCATCCCAACAGGTCCCCTTCCACCGACATCCTCATCCACTTGACTGAACTGGTCCTCACAATCAACAACTTCACTTTCCAAATCTCCCACTTCCTCCATCGACACTGGTAGCCATGGGCACCCGCATAGGACCTAGCTATGCCTGCCTGTTTGTCAGATACGCAGAACTGTCCATCTTTCACAGTTACACAGGCACCATCCTACACCTATTCCTACGTTACATTGATGAATGTATTGGCGCCACTTGGTGCTCCAACGAAGAGGTTCAATAGCTCACCAACTTTACCAAAACCTTCCACACCAACCTCAAATTTATCCGGATCATCTTGGCAACTTCCTTCGCCTTCCTCGACCTCTCCATCATCGTCTATGGCGACTGACTAATTAAAGACATATACTGCAAACCCACCGACTCCCAAAGGTATCTAGACTACATCTCCTCCAACTCTATCTCGTGTAAAAACGACATTCCTTATTCCCAATTCCTCCGCTTCCACCACATCTGTTCCCCCGGATGACCAATTGCACCTCAGAAAGACCCAGTTGGTCTCCATCCTCCACGGTCACAAATTGCCTTTCCACGTTAGTTGACAATGCCCTCCAGTGCATCACCTCCACTTCACGCACCACCACCCTTGAACCCCATGCCTGTCAACTCAACAAGAAAAGAACTTCCTGGTGCTCACCTTCCACCCCACCAACCTCCGCATAAAACGCATCATATTCTGCCACTGATGCCACCCCCAAACAGACACCACCACCGGAGATATATTTCGCTACCCAGCTCTGCCAGCACTCCAGAAAGACCACTCCCTCCACGACCCCCTCTTGAGGAAGACACTTCCCCCCACCAGCACATAACCTTCTCCTGGCACCTTTGACTGCCACGAAAGTGAGGGTGAAACTAGCACCCACACAACTCCCATCTCCAACCAAGTCCCGAAGGGATCGTTCCACATCCGTTGGAAATTCACCTGTACAAATACCAATGTCATCTACTGCATCCGTTGCACCCAGTGTGTTCTTCTCTACATCAGGGAGACAGGATACCTTCTTGCAGATCATTTCAGAGAACATCTCTGGGACACCCGCACCCACCAACTTCACCGTCCCGTGGCTGAACACTTCAACTCCCCCTCCTCCCCAATCAAAGGCTTGCAGGTACTGGACCTCCGCCACGGATAAACCGTTACCCACCCAACGCCTGGAGGAGGAATGCCACACATTCCGGCTTGGGACCCTTACACCACGCGGGATAAATGTGAATTCGAACAGTTTCCTCATTTCCCCCAAGCACAAGCCTTCAACTCGCCACCGCCCTCTCGACCCATTCCCATCACTGCCACTTCTGACCTCTTATATTCTCCCTTCTATTCATCCATCTATTGCTTTCCAGCTATTTCCCCTTAACCCCACACCACTTCCATTTCTCTCTCAGCCCCGACACACAAGCCTTATTCCTGATGAAGGGCTTAAGCCTGAAACTTGAATTCTCCTGCTCCTGCTTTTTTTTTGCTACCTGATCTGCTGTGCTTTTCCAGCATCACACTACCAACTCTGATCTCCAGCATTTACAGCCCTAACTTTATCCTTGGAATTATCAATGACCTTGGAATGAGGATATCCCTCAATTGCAGTGATCACAGTGTGACTGATTTTTCCATTTATTTTGGGTGAGGGCAGGCTGGATCTGAGATGAGCACTTAACACCTAAACACCTGGAATAGTATCAGATAGCGAGATTAGGGCGGGCTGAAGTGAAGTGGAAAATTCTGACAGAAAATGGATCAGTACAACTGCATCACATCACCCAGACTGGAAAAGACTCGCACAAGGAGAAAATCAACTTCAGTGCAGGCACAATGACAGGTAAAGTGGAAAGGAGACAATACAACACACTGAGGTGCAGTGGAATTATTTATGTGAAAGGATTCGATATATAAGCTACACCTTTACATATGGACTGCCATCACATTGGAAAAAGGAATTTCCTGCAGTGTAACAGCGATATTTGCCGGTGACATCACAATGTTGAGAGACACTGACATAGTTTCTTCTGTAGCAGCGTGGCCCAGTGAAAGCATGATCGTCCCATCAACCAGAATTCAATACTTCAAAGCTCTCCTCTGCGCTATCCAACTTATTTGCTGCTCCTTTAGTCAGATCTCAATCGCTTCACTGTGTCTCTTCTTCTGCTTCCAGCTTCACGGAAACACTTGAAACATGAACAAATCCACTTTCCACTTTCACCAATCTTTTGTAACTCCCGAGTTGGCACAGGTACGAGTGACCGATTAGCCTTCTCGAGCGCTCTCACTCTGGTATGATCTGAATCATAATGTCGACTGTGTCTGATCTGCAGAATGTCCCCACGCGGGACGATGCTGTTTATCCAATCCCCGTGGACTGAGCTGTCTCTATTAGCAGAGTATTCAGCCATTCCCCTCCACTTGCAGGCATTATGACGGGATGTAAAACGGATATGCTCTGAAGCTTCCTCTCACGGGCACAGCCAGGTGCAAGAGCGCCGCTGGAACTTAGCAACTTTGATTGCGAACTTCCTCCAAATATCATTTATTTGAGAGAGAGAGAAAGGTGCTGAGCTGGTGGGAAAGAGAGAAATGGGCTGTGGACTCTCTTCCCTCAGTAAAATTCAAATTAGTGCATTTTTGTGCTGCCCATTTGATGTTCAGAATCAATCTTCGCAGAACATTCCAGCAGAAAGGCTTTTGTTTCAGAGGCGTCGGTTTCTTTGCTGCAATCGGGCATCAGTTAACATCTGAGTCCCAACTGTCCCAGATGAAGTGACTCCGAATGAAACCCTCACTCAGTGAGAACCATCCCCACAGCCAGGAGCTGCGGGGCTGCAGACAGTCCAAAGCAGAAGGGAGGATTAAAAGCGAGCCATTATTTCACCCTCAGCCACTCTGTCACAGAGACAGGGAGAGGGACGGCAGAGACGTGTGACATCATTCACGTGCCGACAGAAGGCGTTCAGCCCATCGAGTCCACAGCAAATCTCTATCGCTTGCTTCTCTCTGAGGTTATTCATCATCAGTGCTACTTGTTCTAATAATAGGGAACTGTATCTGTCTGGAAATGCTGTCTCCAACATACTGATTACATGCCATTCACGGCTGTTCATTTCACCGGAGAGCCCTGCTGTGTGACACAGCCTGGGGAATAACTGCAAGGCGTCATGTGCACGGTCCACGCCACAACTGATTTCTCTCAACTTCGCCAGTGTATTCCCAGCTCAGGCAAGTGACTTTGCAAATCAGGTCATAACAGACCGACAGAGAACAGCAAAAAAATCTTTCATAACTTCAAACGAGTGTTTCCTTAAATGTATAAATGTGGCGGGTGTATCTATTTCAGATACCATTGAGTGTAAGGACGCAAAAGGCACATCAATATGTAATACGAAGAACGGAGCACTGTTATAGCAAAATACTGGCAGTGGCAGTACACACACTGAAAGCTGGAATTGTCATCGAGCAGAGGATGCTTTTCATTCATTAATTTCTGGATTATGCGCCCACCACGATCCCTCTGGGCTGCTCTGTTATCGCTGACCACAGCAGTTTCATGCAGTCTTCAGGTTTTTGTAGCATGTCCCTTCGAGGATGACGTCAAAAGATCTTCACTGTTATTGTGTGATACGCTGTTTCACAGATGTGTCCCGGCTGCGTCAATATAACTACTGTGTAACTTCCCCAATTCTGCTTTTTTAATTGTAATTTCAATCAGGATCACAAAATGTGTCACACTGCAGACTGAGGCCATGCAGCCCACCTTCGCTCTGCTGGCTCCACGCAATGAGGAAATGACTGTGTTTTGATTGATTGATTGTCACATGTACCTAAGTACAGGGAAAAGCGTTGTTTGCGAAAGGTAAAGGCGGATCAGAGTAATCAAGGACATGCAGATCACAGCGTGAGAAAAGCAAAATTTGACCAGACTCGGGAATTCAGGTTACTATGTATAATACGTGCGCTCAGCAAAATCCAAATTGGCAAGATCAGCATTATTTCAAGTTAGACAATTCATTTCTCAGAGCAGCACCGGCCGAGAAGAAATGGTTTTTGAACTTGCTTGTGTATGGTTTCAAGCTTTGGAATGTTTATCTGAACTCGATCTCATCGAAATCATATCTTCTCAGTCAAAAATGAAGTAGTGTGCAAAATTCCAAGGCTCATCTGCAAGGTGAACCCGAGACCTCTCACACGTATGTCACCTGACTGAGGCAATATCACACCCGAGACAAACAAGCGAGAACGGCGCCAGACTTGGTAATCATAAACGAGGTGATTTTTTTGCTATTTCTGCTGTTTCAGAGTGAAAGAAGCACCGAGTTTTCATCACAGCTCCTTTCCATTCTGACTCGCTTCTCCCAGGAGGCTGTGCTAGCTGCTTTCCCGGAACAGGGCGGTCTTCATTGATAACTGGACGAACTCATCTGCCATTGTCACGTAGTGTTGGTGGAGAGCAGCTTGAACGCTGTCTTCAGCTCCCTCATCAAACACGGGTTTGTACAGCGGAGTAGGGGTCAGCTGGGAGAGGGAAGTATGGAAATTCTGGAAAGGTGTAGAAAAGTGAGATCGTGCATGCACAAGAAATCATCTTCTTTTGGGAACCCTTGTCCAAATAATGCGATCTGAGACAGATAGAAAATGCAGAACTGCGAGCAAAGAGTGAATCTCTCCCCATTATTCAGGAACAGTGTCTGTGCTTCTCGAAGTCACGGGGAGGCTTCTGCTGTCTGAATTAGCATGGGATATTAATGCACCGAATCCTGTCGCTCACGCAGCTGATGTGATTTCCACGTTGCCTCCAGTTCAGATCATAGATTTCACAGCTCACATCATCCCAGAGTGACAGGAAAGAGAAGGAAGCGATTTAGATCATCATCTTAACACAACCTGGGGATAAATTGGATGTGGGAGAGCGGACAGTCTCGACTGGTTCCAGCATTTACAATCCCACTGTTCACAAGATCTGACCACATGGAAAGAAATGACACAGTGACAAGATGTATTGAATCCGATTCCAAGCAAAACAGAAGCCGATGGAATAAAAAGAGCCATGAGAGCGGGAATGTAACATTATCTGTGAGGAAGTTGTTTTCCAGACTCGAGAAGAGTGCACAGTGCTGTTTCCAGGGGTCAATATTTGGATAAGTAGACTGAATCAGCATCGGAATTAGTGGTGCTGGAAGAGCACAGCAGTTCAGGCAGCATCCAAGTAGCTTCGAAATCGACGTTTCGGGCAAAAGCCCTTCATCCCTTTATTCCTGATGAAGGACCTTTGCGCGAAATGTCGATTTCGAAGCTACTTGGATGTTGCCTGAACTGCTGTGTTCTTCCAGCACCACTAATCCAGAATCTGGTTTCCAGCATCTGCAGTCATTGTTTTTACCTCGTTGAATCAGCATCGGCTATTCTTGTACTGCATCTTTTGTACAATGTTGCAAAAGTACGGGCCTTTTGTATAGAGGGGACAACTTCAAAATCCTCAATGATGCAAAACACACAAATGAGGCGAACAACAAAGCAACCGCAGAAACTCGTGTTACGCCATGGGGTAAACACCCGGCTCAACTTTTGCTCAAATTCGCTCTCTGTCAAATTCCTGAGCCTGAGATTCGAATGGTCTATGTTAATAAAAACTGTTCGCATCTCACAACTTCAGTATTTAATACGCCCCTACATGTATGTCTGACAACAGTAATTGATCCCTCACTGTGTTACTCAGCACACGTAGAGAAGAAATAAATATAAGAACAACAGTCATGTATCTGACTGGGATTTGACCCGATGCTGCTGCAGCCAATCGATTCAGCTGTAACTGAAATTACTTCCACCTTTCCTGTGTCGGTAATAAGATTGCACAGCTTAGTGGTGAGTTTTCATGCTTTGAATTGGACCCAGCATCCTTTCTCAGGTTGAAATTTACTGGGATATAAAGACATGGTGAAAGACACGGTAGAGTTTACTGGAATATAAAGACGTTAGGAATGACACGGTCAGTGTTCACTTGATACAAAGTCGATAACAAAGACAGACATGACGGTTTCTTTGAGATAACACCACTAGAAAAGGAAAGAGCAGATTTAATGGGAAGGTGAGACAGATAAATAACCATGCGGGAGAAATCAGGAAAGACTTCGTTGTGTCTGAAGGGAGGTGATCCAGCTAATGTGACGTTGGTAAGAGTAAATCTGAGGGAACTTCCTTCGTTTAAGTGAGTGGAAACTAAAGGGTGGAGTTTCAAAACCAACGGGGAATGATGAAGATGGTTGGAGCAGATTTTTCTTTTTTATTCTGAGAATTATTGAAATCGGAGATGAATTTTCAGAAATAAAAACATTTTAGGAGCTGATTTCGCTATAGTTCAAAGGTCGTGTGCAGACACACAAGGAGTGAATTTAACAACGATAGGGATTCTGGGCTGCCTGGATGGCGAGGCAAAAGGGACATACTCTCGAAGTGGATAACATTCATCGGAAAGAAATTGCATAATACCTGCATCTAAAAATGCTACGTATAAGAAGAGCTGCTGGCGTTGATAGGTGTTGCAGTTTATTCTACATGAAATATTATATATTGTAAATACACTGAGCTGTTTGGTTTATTTCTGCACTGAATGGAACCCTGTTAACTCAGTCCACTGACTAACTAGTTATGTGAAAAGTGAGACCAACAGCATGGGAGTAATTCTCTCACTGTCTCAGGTTTGCATAAGGATCATCATCTACTCTGCTCTCCTGATCTGTAATACTATGGTACCTCTAGTGAGTAAGATTTGGTTTGGAGATGGAAAACATCATTATCATTGCCATTTGTTGCCTTGAACATTTGGTCACAATCACTCGAAAGGACAGTGAGTCCATTTAATACTCACTGATCTCCGCTTAAAGACCCCGGTGACAAGACTCGATCTTATTCAAGTTTGCACCCTCTGCTCCTCCCAACAGCAAAACTATTTGTTATGCCATTGTCAGAGTTACTGACAACATTCAAACTCCCCAAAGAGATAAATCGAATACTTTCGATTGGATAATGAGCTGTGCGTGTTTGCAGGAAATGGAATGATATGAAATGAGTTAAATAGACTTTCCCAGAATGTAATCCAGTGCAGGGTGAGCGATTTGAGAATTGTCATTAAGCTAAAATTTCACCTCTGTTTCCCTATCCACAGATGGATATTCATCAGGGGAATATTTGTAGCTTTGCAGATAATAATTGACAGAAATGTGAAACTGGAGTTTACAAATAAATGCTACTTTACTCAATATTGATTTCAACTGCGTATGATGCCCTAATAATCCCTTGTCAATGTCAGTAACAGCATCTTTAGATAAGCATTCAACTCACAACCGTTGCATTTTACGCACCTTTAAGTAGCAGGCGCTAAACAATTGCGTGACTGAAGCCGCAGACAAGCAAGCTGGTCACATGTCCTACTCATATCCTGAGGAACTTTAACTCAACTGCCCTACTTTTGCTGTGGTTCTGAAATTAAAGCTAACGCAGACAAGGTGAAACTGACATGGACCTGTGATTTTGAAGCATCAGGCTCAGGAAGGGGACACATAAAAATATGCAAAATCGACTTCATTGAAAAATGGGTTTCCGTTGGTTCCTGCGTTGTTTACAGACAATGTTACATTGCCGCTGTCGCCAGACCACACTCTGTCAATGTAACACACTCAGGGAAGAGCAGACTGACCCCACTCTGGCAATGTAACGCACCCAGTAAAGAGCAGACTGACCCCACTCTGTCAATGTAACACACCCAGGGAAGAGCAGATGGAACCCACTCTGTCAATGTAACACATCCAGGGAAGAGACGACTGACCCCACACTGTCAATGTAACACAACCAGGGAAGAGCAGACTGACCCCACTCTGTCAATGTAACACACCCAGGGAAGAGCTGACAGACCCCACTCTGTCAATGTAACACACCCAGGGAAGAGCAGACTGACCCCACTGTGTCAGTGTAACGCACCCATGGAAGAGGAGACTGACCCCACTCTGTCAATGTTCCACACTCAGGGAAGAGCAGACTGACCCCACTCTGTCAATGTAACACACCCAGGGAAGAGCAGACTGACCCCACTCTGTCAAAGTAACACACCCAGGGATGAGCAGACTGATCCCACTCTGTCAATGCTACACACCCAGGGAGGAGCAGACTGACATCACTCTGTCAATGTAACACACCCAGCGAAGAGCAGACTGACCCCACTCTGACAATGTAACACACCCAGGGAAGAGCAGACTGAAGCCGCTCTGTCATTGTAACCCACCCAGGGAAGAGCAGACTGACCCCTCTCAGTCAGTGTCACAGACGCAGGGAACAGCAGACTGATGCCACTCTGTCAATGCAACACACCCAGGGAAGAGCAGACTGACTCCACTCTGTCAATGTAACACACCCAGGGAAGAGCCGACTGAACCCACTCGGTCAATGTAACACACCCAGGGAAGAGCAGACTGACCACACTCTGTCAATGTAACACACCCCGTAAAGAGCAGACTGACCCCACTCTGTCAATGTAACACACCCAGGGAAGAGCAGACTGACCCCACTCTGTCAGTGGAACACACCCAGGGAAGAGGAGACTGACCCCACTCTGTCAATGTAACCCACCCAGGGAAGAGCAGACTGACCCCACTCTTCAATGTAACACACCCAGGGAAGAGCCAACTGACCCCTCTCTGTCAATGTAACACACCCAGGGAAGAGCAGACTGACCCCACACTGTCAATGTAACACACCCAGGGATGAGCAGACTGATCCCACTCTGTCAATGCTACACACCCAGGGAGGAGCAGACTGACATCACTCTGTCAATGTAACACACCCAGCGAAGAGCAGACTGACCCCACTCTGACAATGTAACACACCCAGGGAAGAGCAGACTGAAGCCGCTCTGTCATTGTAACCCACCCAGGGAAGAGCAGACTGACCCCTCTCAGTCAGTGTCACAGACGCAGGGAACAGCAGACTGATGCCACTCTGTCAATGCAACACACCCAGGGAAGAGCAGACTGACTCCACTCTGTCAATGTAACACACCCAGGGAAGATTAGACTGGACCCACTCTGTCAATGTAACACACCCAGGGAAGAGCAGACTGACCACACTCTGTCAATGTAACACACCCCGTAAAGAGCAGACTGACCCCACTCTGTCAAAGTAACACACCCAGGGATGAGCAGACTGATCCCACTCTGTCAATGCTACACACCCAGGGAGGAGCAGACTGACATCACTCTGTCAATGTAACACACCCAGCGAAGAGCAGACTGACCCCACTCTGACAATGTAACACACCCAGGGAAGAGCAGACTGAAGCCGCTCTGTCATTGTAACCCACCCAGGGAAGAGCAGACTGACCCCTCTCAGTCAGTGTCACAGACGCAGGGAACAGCAGACTGATGCCACTCTGTCAATGCAACACACCCAGGGAAGAGCAGACTGACTCCACTCTGTCAATGTAACACACCCAGGGAAGATTAGACTGGACCCACTCTGTCAATGTAACACACCCAGGGAAGAGCAGACTGACCACACTCTGTCAATGTAACACACCCCGTAAAGAGCAGACTGACCCCACTCTGTCAATGTAACACTCCCAGGGAAGAGCAGACTGACCCCACTCTGTCAGTGGAACACACGCAGGGAAGAGCAGACTGACCCCTCTCAGTCAGTGTCACAGACGCAGGGAACAGCAGACTGATGCCACTCTGTCAATGCAACGCACCCTGGGAAGAGCAGACTGACTCCACTCTGTCAATGTAACACACCCAGGGAAGATTAGACTGAACCCACTCTGTCAATGTAACACACCCAGGGAAGAGCAGACTGACCACACTCTGTCAATGTAACACACCCCGTAAAGAGCAGACTGACCCCACTCTGTCAGTGGAACACACCCAGGGAAGAGGAGACTGACCCCACTCTGTCAATGTAACCTACCCAGGGAAGAGCAGACTGACCCCACTCTTCAATGTAACACACCCAGGGAAGAGCCAACTGACCCCTCTCTGTCAATGTAACACACCCAGGGAAGAGCAGACTGACCCCACACTGTCAATGTAACACACCAAGGAAAAGCAGAATGACCCCACTGTATCAATGTAACCCACCCAGGGAATATCAGACTGACCTCACACTTTCAGTGCATCACACCCTGTGAAGAGCAGACTGACCCCACTCTGTCATTGTAACACACCCAGTGAAGAGCAGACTGACCTCACTCTGTCAATGTAACACACCCAGGGAAGAGCAGACTGACCCCACTCTGTCAATGTAACACACCCAGGGAAGAGCAGACTGAACCCACTCTGTCAATGTAACACCCCAGGCAAGAGCAGACTGACCCCACTCTGTCAATGTAACACATCCAGGGAAGAGTAGACTGATCCCACTCTGTCAATGTAACACATCCAGAGAAGAGTAGACTGATCCCACTGTGTCAATGTAACACATCCAGGGGAGAGCAGACTGACCACACTCTGTCAATGTAACACATCCAGGAAAGAGCAGACGGAATCCACTCTGTCAATGTAACCCACCCAAGTATGAGCAGATTGACCCCACTCTGTCAATGTAATCCACCCAGGGAAGAGCAGACTGACCCCGCTCTGTCAATGTAACAGTCCGAGGGAAGAACAGGATGACCCCAGTCTTTCAATGTTACACTCCCAGAAAGAGCAGCTGACCCCACTCTGTCAATGTAACAACCCAGGGAAGAGCAGACTGACCCCACTCTGTCAATGTAACACCCAGGGAAGAGCAGACTCACCCCAATCTGTCAAGGTAACACACCCAGGGAAGAGCAGACTGACCCCACTCTGTCAGTGTAACACACCCAGGGAAGAGAAGATTGTCCCCACTCTGTCAATGTAACACACCCAGGGAAGAGCAGACTGACCCCACTCTGTCAATGTCACACAAAAAGGGAAGAGCAGTCTGACCTCACTCTGTCAATGTAACACACCGAGGGAAGAGCAGACTGACCCCATACTGTCAATGTAACACACCCAGGGAAGAGCAGACTGACCTCACTCTGTCAATGTAACACACCCAGGGAAGAGCAGACTGACCTCACTCTGTCAATGTAACACACCCAGAGAAGAGGAGACTGACCTCACACTGTCAAAGTAACACACCCAGAGAAGAGCAGACTGACCTCACTCTGTCAATGTAACACACCCAGAGAAGAGCAGACTGACCTCACTCTGTCAATGTAACACACCCAGGGAAGAGCAGACTGACCTCACTCTGTCAATGTAACACACTCAGGGAAGAGCAGACTGACCCAACTCTGTCAATGTAACACTCCCAGGGAAGATCAGACTGACCCCACTCTGTCAAAGTAACACACCCAGGGAAGACCAGACTGACCCCACTCTGTCAATGTAACACACCGAGGGAAGAGCAGACTGACCCCATACTGTCAATGTAACACACCCAGGGAAGAGCAGACTGACCTCACTCTGTCAATGTAACACACCCAGGGAAGAGCAGACTGACCTCACTCTGTCAATGTAACACACCCAGGGAAGATCATACTGACCCCACTCTGTCAATGTAACACACCCAGGGAGGAGAAGACTGACCTCACTCTGTCAATGTAACACACCCAGGGAAGAGCAGACTGACCTCACTCTGTCAATGTAACCCACCCAGGGAATATCAGACTGACCTCACACTCTCAGTGCAACACATGCAGGGAAGAGCAGAATGACCCCACTCTGTCACTGTAACACACCCAGGGAAGAGCAGACTGACCCCAATCTGTCAATGTAACACACCCAGGGAAGAGCAGACTGACCCCATTCTGTCTATGTAACACACACAGCGAAGAGCAGACTGACCCCACTCTGTCAATGTAACACACCCAGGGAACAGCAGACTGATCCCACTCTGTCAATACAACACACCCAGGGAGGAGAAGACTGACCTCACTCTGTCAATGTAACACACCCAGGGAAGAGCAGACTGACCTCACTCTGTCAATGTAACCCACCCAGGGAATATCAGACTGACCTCACACTCTCAGTGCAACACATGCAGGGAAGAGCAGAATGACCCCACTCTGTCACTGTAACACACCCAGGGAAGAGCAGACTGACCCCAATCTGTCAATGTAACACACCCAGGGAAGAGCAGACTGACCCCACTCTGTCAATGTAACACACCCAGGGAAGAGCAGACTGACCCCACTCTGTCAATGTAACACACCCAGAGAAGAGGAGACTGACCTCACACTGTCAAAGTAACACATCCAGAGAAGAGCAGACTGACCCCACTCTGTCAATGTAACACACCGAGGGAAGAGCAGACTGACCCCACTCCTTAAAAGTAACACACCCTGAGAAGAGCAGGCTGACCCCACTCTGTCAATGTAGCACACCCAGGGAAGAGACGACTGACCGCACTCTGTCAATGTAACACACCCAGGGAAGAGCAGACTGACCCCACTCTGTCAATGTAACACACCCAGGGAAGAGCTGACTGACCCCACTCTGACAATGTAACACCCCAGGCAAGAGCAGACTGACCCCACTCTGTCAATGTAACACATCCAGGGAAGAGTAGACTGATCCCACTCTGTCAATGTAACACATCCAGAGAAGAGTAGACTGATCCCACTGTGTCAATGTAACACATCCAGGGAAGAGCAGACTGACCACACTCTGTCAATGTAACACATCCAGGAAAGAGCAGACGGACTCCACTCTGTCAATGTAACCCACCCAAGGATGAGCAGATTGACCCCACTCTGTCAATGTAACCCACCCAGGGAAGAGCAGACTGACCCCGCTCTGTCAATGTAACAGTCCGAGGGAAGAACAGGATGACCCCAGTCTTTCAATGTTACAATCCCAGAAAGAGCAGCTGACCCCAATCTGTCAAGGTAACACACCCAGGGAAGAGCAGACTGACCCCACTCTGTCAGTGTAACACACGCAGGGAAGAGCAGATTGTCCCCACTCTGTCAATGTAACACACCCAGGGAAGAGCAGACTGACCCCACTCTGTCAATGTCACACAAAAAGGGAAGAGCAGTCTGACCTCACTCTGTCAATGTAACACACCGAGGGAAGAGCAGACTGACCCCATACTGTCAATGTAACACACCCAGGGAAGAGCAGACTGACCTCACTCTGTCAATGTAACACACCCAGGGAAGAGCAGACTGACCTCACTCTGTCAATGTAACACACCCAGGGAAGAGCATACTGACCCCACTCTGTCAATGTAACACACCCAGGGAGGAGCAGACTGACCTCACTCTGTCAATGTAACACACCCAGAGAAGAGCAGACTGACCTCACTCTGTCAATGTAACACACCCAGGGAAGAGCAGACTGACCTCACTCTGTCAATGTAACACACTCAGGGAAGAGCAGGCTGACCCCACTCTGTCAATGTAACACTCCCAGGGAAGAGCAGACTGACCCCACTCTGTCAATGTAACACACCGAGGGAAGCTCAGACTGAACCCACTCTGTCAATGTAACACACCCAGGGAAGAGCAGACTGACCCCACTCTGTCAATGTAACACACCCAGGGAAGACCAGACTGACCCCACTCTGTCAATGTAACATATCCAGAGAAGAGTAGACTGATCCCCCTGTGTCAATGTAACACATCCAGGGAAGAGCAGCCTGATCCCACTATGTCAATGTAACAGTCCTAGGGAAGAACAGGATGACCCCAGTCTTTCAATGTTACACTCCCAGAAAGAGCAGCTGACCCCACTCTGTCATTGTAACACACCCAGGGAAGGGCAGACTGACCCCACTCAGTCAATGTAACACACCTAGGGAAGAGCAGACTCACCCCAATCTTTCAAAGTAACACGCCCAGTGAAGAGCAGATTGATACCACTCTGTCAATGTAACACACACAGGGAAGAGCAGGCTGACCCCACTCTCTCAACGTAACACACCCAGGGAAGAGCAGACTGACCCCACTCTGTCAATGTAACCCACCCAGTGAAGAGCAGATTGATACCACTCTGTCAATGCAAGACACCCAGGGAAGAGCAGACTAACCCCACTCTATCAATGTAGCACACCCAGGGAAGAGCAAACTGACCGTACTCTGTCAAAGTAACACTCCAAGGGAAGACCAGACTGACCTCACTCTGTCAATGCAACACACCCAGGGACGAGCAGACTGACCTCACGCTGTCAATGTAACACACCCACGGAAGAGCAGACTGACCCCACTCTGTCAATGTAACCCACTCAGGGAAGAGCAGACTGACCCCACTCTGTCAATGTAACACACCCAGGGAAGAGCAGACTGACCCCACTCTGTCAATGTAACACACCCAGGGAATAGCAGACTGACCACACTCTGTCAGTGTAACGCACCCAGGAAAGAGCAGATTGACACCACCCTGTCAATGTAATAAACCCAGGAAAGATCAGACTCACCCCACTCTGTCAATGTATCAAACCCAGGGAAGAGCAGACTGACCCAATTCTTTCAATGTAACGCACCCAGGGAAGAGCAGATTGACACCACTCTGTCAATGTAACACACCCAGGGAAGAGCAGACAGACACCACTCTGTCAATGTTACCCATGCAGGGAAGAGCAACATGACCCCACTGTGTCAATGTAACCCACCCAGGGAATATCAGACTGACCTCACACTCTCAGTGCAACACATGCAGGGAAGAGCAGAATGACCCCACTCTGTCACTGTAACACACCCAGGGAAGAGCAGACTGACCCCAATCTGTCAATGTAACACACCCAGGGAAGAGCAGACTGACCCCACTCTGTCTATGTAACACACACAGCGAAGAGCAGACTGACCCCACTCTGTCAATGTAACACACCCAGGGAACAGCAGACTGATCCCACTCTGTCAATACAACACACCCAGGGAAGTGCAGACTGACCCCACTCTGTCAATGTAACACACCCAGGGAAGAACAGACTGACCCCACTCTGTCAATGTAACACACCCAGAGAAGAGGAGACTGACCTCACATTGTCAAAGTAACACACCCAGAGAAGAGCAGACTGACCCCACTCTGTCAATGTAACACACCGAGGGAAGAGCAGACTGACCCCACTCCTTAAAAGTAACACACCCTGAGAAGAGCAGGCTGACACCACTCTGTCAATGTAGCACACCCAGGGAAGAGAAGACTGACCGCACTCTGTCAATGTAACACACCCAGGGAAGAGCAGACTGACCCCACTCTGTCAATGTAACACACCCAGGGAAGAGCTGACTGACCCCACTCTGACAATGTAACACACCCAGGGAAGAGCAGACTGACCACACTCTGTCAATGTAACGCACCCAATAAAGAGCAGAATGACCCCACTCTGTCAATGTAACACACCCAGGGTAGATCAGATGGACCCCACTCTGTCAGTGTAACACACCCATGGAACAGGAGACTGACCCCACTCTGTCAATGTACCACACTCAGGGAAGAGCAGACTGACCCCAT
Source organism: Chiloscyllium punctatum (assembly GCF_047496795.1). Lineage (NCBI taxonomy): Eukaryota > Metazoa > Chordata > Chondrichthyes > Orectolobiformes > Hemiscylliidae > Chiloscyllium > Chiloscyllium punctatum. The sequence continues at coordinate 41,457,359 of NC_092772.1, forward strand.
TCTGTCAATGTAACCCACCCAGGGAAGAGCAGACTGACCCCACCCTGTCAATGTAACACACCCAGGGAAGAGCAGACTGACCCCACTCTGTCAATGTAACACACCCAGGGAAGAGAAGACTGACCCCACTCTGTCATAGTAACACACCCAGGGCAGAGCAGACTGACCCCACTCTGTCAAGGTACCACACCCAGGGAAGAGCAGACTGACCCCAGTGTGTCAAAGTAACACACCGAGGGATGAGCAGACTGATCCCATTCTGTCATTGTAACCCACCCAGGGAAGAGCAGACTGACCCCTCTCTGTCAGTGTCACAGACACAGGGAACAGCAGACTGATGCCACTCTGTCAATGCAACACACCCAGGGAAGAGCAGACTGACACCACTCTGTCAATGTAACACACCCAGGGAAGACCAGACTGACCCAACTCTGTCAATGTAACACACCCAGGGAACAGCAGACTGATCCCACTCTGTCAATACAACACACCCAGGGAAGTGCAGACTGACCCCACTCTGTCAATGTAACACACCCAGGGAAGAACAGACTGACCCCACTCTGTCAATGTAACACACCCAGAGAAGAGGAGACTGACCTCACATTGTCAAAGTAACACACCCAGAGAAGAGCAGACTGACCCCACTCTGTCAATGTAACACACCGAGGGAAGAGCAGACTGACCCCACTCCTTAAAAGTAACACACCCTGAGAAGAGCAGGCTGACCCCACTCTGTCAATGTAGCACACCCAGGGAAGAGAAGACTGACCGCACTCTGTCAATGTAACACACCCAGGGAAGAGCAGACTGACCCCACTCTGTCAATGTAACACACCCAGGGAAGAGCTGACTGACCCCACTCTGACAATGTAACACACCCAGGGAAGAGCAGACTGACCACACTCTGTCAATGTAACGCACCCAATAAAGAGCAGAATGACCCCACTCTGTCAATGTAACACACCCAGGGTAGATCAGATGGACCCCACTCTGTCAGTGTAACACACCCATGGAACAGGAGACTGACCCCACTCTGTCAATGTACCACACTCAGGGAAGAGCAGACTGACCCCATTCTGTCAATGTAACCCACCCAGGGAAGAGCAGACTGACCCCACCCTGTCAATGTAACACACCCAGGGAAGAGCAGACTGACCCCACTCTGTCAATGTAACACACCCAGGGAAGAGAAGACTGACCCCACTCTGTCATAGTAACACACCCAGGGCAGAGCAGACTGACCCCACTCTGTCAAGGTACCACACCCAGGGAAGAGCAGACTGACCCCAGTGTGTCAAAGTAACACACCGAGGGATGAGCAGACTGATCCCATTCTGTCATTGTAACCCACCCAGGGAAGAGCAGACTGACCCCTCTCTGTCAGTGTCACAGACACAGGGAACAGCAGACTGATGCCACTCTGTCAATGCAACACACCCAGGGAAGAGCAGACTGACACCACTCTGTCAATGTAACACACCCAGGGAAGACCAGACTGACCCAACTCTGTCAATGTGAGACACCCAGGGAAGAGCAGACTGACCCCACTCTGCCAATGTAACACACCGAGTAACGAGCAGACGGACCCCACTCTGTCAATGTAACACACCCAGGGAAGAGCAGACTGACCCCACTCTGTCAATGTAACACACCCAGGGAAGAGGAGACTGACCCCACTCTGTCAATGTAACCCACCCAGGGAAGAGCAGACTGACCCCACTCTTCAATGAAACACACCGGGGAAGAGCCGACTGACACCTCTCTGTCAATGTAACACACCCAGGGAAGAGCAGAATGACCCCACTGAATCAATGTAACCCACCCAGGGAATATCAGACTGACCTTACACTGTCAGTGCAACACACCCTGTGAAGAGCAGACTGACCCCACTCTGTCAATGTAACACACCCAAGGACGAGCAGACTGACCCCACACAGTCAATGTTACACACACTGTGAAGAGCAGACGGACCCCACTCTGTCAATGTAACACACCCAGGGAAGATCAGACTGACCCCGCTCTGACAAGGTAACACACCCAGGGAAGACCAGACTGAAGCCACTCTGTCAATGTAACACACCCAGGGAAGATCAGACTGTCCCCAGTCTGTGAATATAACACACCCAGGGAAGAGCAGACTGACCCCACTCTGTCAATGTAACACACCCAGGGAAGAGAAGACTGACCCCACTCTGTCAATGTAACACACCCAGGGAAGAGCAGACTGACCCCACTCTGTCAATGTAACACACCCAGAGAAGAGCAGACCAAACCCACTCTGTCAATGTAACCCACCTAGGGAAGAGCAGACTGACCCCACTCTGTCAATGTAACACACCCAGAGAAGAGCATACCAAACCCACTCTGTCAATGTAACCCACCTAGGGAAGAGCAGACTGACCCTACTCTGTCAATATAACACACCCAGGGAAGAGCAGATGGACTCCACTCTGTCAGTGTAACAGACACAGGGAAGGGCAGACTGACCCCACGCTGTCAATGTAACACACCCATGGAAGAGCAGACTGACCCAACTCTGTCAATGTAACATACCAAGGGAATAGCAGTCTGACCCCACTCTGTCAATGTAACACACCGAAGGAAGAGCAGACTGACGCCACACTGTTAATGTAACACACCCAGGGAACAGCAGACTGAACCCACTCTGTCAATGTAACACACCCAGGGACGAGCAGACTGACCCCACTCTGCCAATGTAACACACCGAGTAACGAGCAGACGGACCCCACTCTGTCAATGTAACACACCCAGGGAAGAGCAGACTGACCCCACTCTGTCAATGTAACACACCCAGGGAAGAGGAGACTGACCCCACTCTGTCAATGTAACCCACCCAGGGAAGAGCAGACTGACCCCACTCTTCAATGTAACACACCGGGGAAGAGCCGACTTACACCTCTCTGTCAATGTAACACACCCAGGGAAGAGCAGAATGACACCACTGAATCAATGTAACCCCCCACCCAGGGAATATCAGACTGACCTTACACTGTCAGTGCAACACACCCTGTGAAGAGCAGACTGACCCCACTCTGTCAATGTAACACATCGAAGGAAGAGCAGACTGACCCAACTCTGTCAATGTGAGACACCCAGGGAAGAGCAGACTGACCCCACTCTGCCAATGTAACACACCGAGTAACGAGCAGACGGACCCCACTCTGTCAATGTAACACACCCAGGGAAGAGCAGACTGACCCCACTCTGTCAATGTAACACACCCAGGGAAGAGGAGACTGACCCCACTCTGTCAATGTAACCCACCCAGGGAAGAGCAGACTGACCCCACTCTTCAATGTAACACACCGGGGAAGAGCCGACTGACACCTCTCTGTCAATGTAACACACCCAGGGAAGAGCAGAATGACCCCACTGAATCAATGTAACCCACCCAGGGAATATCAGACTGACCTTACACTGTCAGTGCAACACACCCTGTGAAGAGCAGACTGACCCCACTCTCAATGTAACACACCCAAGGACGAGCAGACTGACCCCACACAGTCAATGTTACACACGCTGTGAAGAGCAGACGGACCCCACTCTGTCAATGTAACACACCCAGGGAAGATCAGACTGACCCCGCTCTGACAAGGTAACACACCCAGGGAAGACCAGACTGAAGCCACTCTGTCAATGTAACACACCCAGGGAAGATCAGACTGTCCACAGTCTGTGAACATAACACACCCAGGGAAGAGCAGACTGACCCCACTCTGTCAATGTAACACACCCAGGGAAGAGAAGACTGACCCCACTCTGTCAATGTAACACACCCAGGGAAGAGCAGACTGACCCCACTCTGTCAATGTAACACACCCAGAGAAGAGCAGACCAAACCCACTCTGTCAATGTAACCCACCTAGGGAAGAGCAGACTGACCCCACTCTGTCAATGTAACACACCCAGAGAAGAGCAGACCAAACCCACTCTGTCAATGTAACCCACCTAGGGAAGAGCAGACTGACCCTACTCTGTCAATATAACACACCCAGGGAAGAGCAGATGGACTCCACTCTGTCAGTGTAACAGACACAGGGAAGGGCAGACTGACCCCACGCTGTCAATGTAACACACCCATGGAAGAGCAGACTGACCCAACTCTGTCAATGTAACATACCAAGGGAATAGCAGTCTGACCCCACTCTGTCAATGTAACACACCGAAGGAAGAGCAGACTGACGCCACACTGTTAATGTAACACACCCAGGGAACAGCAGACTGACCCCACTCTGTCAATGTAACACACCCAGGGACGAGCAGACTGACCCAACTCTGTCAATGTAACACTCCCAGGGAAGATCAGACTGACCCCACTCTGTCAAAGTAACACACCCAGGGAAGACCAGACTGACCCCACTCTGTCAATGTAACACACCGAGGGAAGAGCAGACTGACCCCATACTGTCAATGTAACACACCCAGGGAAGAGCAGACTGACCTCACTCTGTCAATGTAACACACCCAGGGAAGAGCAGACTGACCTCACTCTGTCAATGTAACACACTCAGGGAAGAGCAGACTGACCCCACTCTGTCAATGTAACACTCCCAGGGAAGAGCAGACTGACCCCACTCTGTCAATGTAACACACCGAGGGAAGCTCAGACTGAACCCACTCTGTCAATGTAACACACCCAGGGAAGAGCAGACTGACCCCACTCTGTCAATGTAACACACCCAGGGAAGACCAGACTGACCCCACTCTGTCAATGTAACATATCCAGAGAAGAGTAGACTGATCCCCCTGTGTCAATGTAACACATCCAGGGAAGAGCAGCCTGATCCCACTATGTCAATGTAACAGTCCTAGGGAAGAACAGGATGACCCCAGTCTTTCAATGTTACACTCCCAGAAAGAGCAGCTGACCCCACTCTGTCATTGTAACACACCCAGGGAAGGGCAGACTGACCCCACTCAGTCAATGTAACACACCTAGGGAAGAGCAGACTCACCCCAATCTTTCAAAGTAACACGCCCAGTGAAGAGCAGATTGATACCACTCTGTCAATGTAACACACACAGGGAAGAGCAGGCTGACCCCACTCTCTCAACGTAACACACCCAGGGAAGAGCAGACTGACCCCACTCTGTCAATGTAACCCACCCAGTGAAGAGCAGATTGATACCACTCTGTCAATGCAAGACACCCAGGGAAGAGCAGACTAACCCCACTCTATCAATGTAGCACACCCAGGGAAGAGCAAACTGACCGTACTCTGTCAAAGTAACACTCCAAGGGAAGACCAGACTGACCTCACTCTGTCAATGCAACACACCCAGGGACGAGCAGACTGACCTCACGCTGTCAATGTAACACACCCACGGAAGAGCAGACTGACCCCACTCTGTCAATGTAACCCACTCAGGGAAGAGCAGACTGACCCCACTCTGTCAATGTAACACACCCAGGGAAGAGCAGACTGACCCCACTCTGTCAATGTAACACACCCAGGGAATAGCAGACTGACCACACTCTGTCAATGTAACGCACCCAGGAAAGAGCAGATTGACACCACCCTGTCAATGTAATAAACCCAGGAAAGATCAGACTCACCCCACTCTGTCAATGTATCAAACCCAGGGAAGAGCAGACTGACCCAATTCTTTCAATGTAACGCACCCAGGGAAGAGCAGATTGACACCACTCTGTCAATGTAACACACCCAGCGAAGAGCAGACTGACCCCACTCTGTCAATGAAACACACCCTGGAAGGAGCAGACAGACACCACTCTGTCAATGTTACCCATGCAGGGAAGAGCAACATGACCCCACTGTGTCAATGTAACCCACCCAGGGAATATCAGACTGACCTCACACTCTCAGTGCAACACATGCAGGGAAGAGCAGAATGACCCCACTCTGTCACTGTAACACACCCAGGGAAGAGCAGACTGACCCCAATCTGTCAATGTAACACACCCAGGAAAGAGCAGACTGACCCCACTCTGTCTATGTAACACACACAGCGAAGAGCAGACTGACCCCACTCTGTCAATGTAACACACCCAGGTAACAGCAGACTGATCCCACTCTGTCAATACAACACACCCAGGGAAGTGCAGACTGACCCCACTCTGTCAATGTAACACACCCAGGGAAGAGCAGACTGACCCCACTCTGTCAATGTAACACACCCAGAGAAGAGGAGACTGACCTCACACTGTCAAAGTAACACACCCAGAGAAGAGCAGACTGACCCCACTCTGTCAATGTAACACACCGAGGGAAGAGCAGACTGACCCCACTCCTTAAAAGTAACACACCCTGAGAAGAGCAGGCTGACCCCACTCTGTCAATGTAGCACACCCAGGGAAGAGACGACTGACCGCACTCTGTCAATGTAACACACCCAGGGAAGAGCAGACTGACCCCACTCTGTCAATGTAACACACCCAGGGAAGAGCTGACTGACCCCACTCTGACAATGTAACACACCCAGGGAAGAGCAGACTGACCACACTCTGTCAATGTAACGCACCCAATAAAGAGCAGAATGACCCCACTCTGTCAATGTAACACACCCAGGGTAGATCAGATGGACCCCACTCTGTCAGTGTAACACACCCATGGAACAGGAGACTGACCCCACTCTGTCAATGTACCACACTCAGGGAAGAGCAGACTGACCCCATTCTGTCAATGTAACCCACCCAGGGAAGAGCAGACTGACCCCACCCTGTCAATGTAACACACCCAGGGAAGAGCAGACTGACCCCACTCTGTCAATGTAACACACCCAGGGAAGAGAAGACTGACCCCACTCTGTCATAGTAACACACCCAGGGCAGAGCAGACTGACCCCACTCTGTCAAGGTACCACACCCAGGGAAGAGCAGACTGACCCCAGTGTGTCAAAGTAACACACCGAGGGATGAGCAGACTGATCCCATTCTGTCATTGTAACCCACCCAGGGAAGAGTAGACTGACCCCTCTCTGTCAGTGTCACAGACACAGGGAACAGCAGACTGATGCCACTCTGTCAATGCAACACACCCAGGGAAGAGCAGACTGACACCACTCTGTCAATGTAACACACCCAGGGAAGACGAGACTGACCCAACTCTGTCAATGTGAGACACCCAGGGAAGAGCAGACTGACCCCACTCTGCCAATGTAACACACCGAGTAACGAGCAGACGGACCCCACTCTGTCAATGTAACACACCCAGGGAAGAGCAGACTGACCCCACTCTGTCAATGTAACACACCCAGGGAAGAGGAGACTGACCCCACTCTGTCAATGTAACCCACCCAGGGAAGAGCAGACTGACCCCACTCTTCAATGTAACACACCGGGGAAGAGCCGACTGACACCTCTCTGTCAATGTAACACACCCAGGGAAGAGCAGAATGACCCCACTGAATCAATGTAACCCACCCAGGGAATATCAGACTGACCTTACACTGTCAGTGCAACACACCGTGTGAAGAGCAGACTGACCCCACTCTGTCAATGTAACACACCCAAGGACGAGCAGACTGACCCCACCCAGTCAATGTTACACACCCTGTGAAGAGCAGACGGACCCCACTCTGTCAATGTAACACACCCAGGGAAGATCAGACTGACCCCGCTCTGACAAGGTAACACACCCAGGGAAAACCAGACTGAAGCCACTCTGTCAATGTAACACACCCAGGGAAGATCAGACTGTCCCCAGTCTGTGAATATAACACACCCAGGGAAGAGCAGACTGACCCCACTCTGTCAATGTAACACACCCAGGGAAGAGAAGACTGACCCCACTCTGTCAATGTAACACACCCAGGGAAGAGCAGACTGAACCCACTCTGTCAATGTAACACACCCAGGGAAGAACAGACTGACCCCACTCTGTCAATGTAACACACCCAGAGAAGAGGAGACTGACCTCACACTGTCAAAGTAACACACCCAGAGAAGAGCAGACTGACCCCACTCTGTCAATGTAACACACCGAGGGAAGAGCAGACTGACCCCACTCCTTAAAAGTAACACACCCTGAGAAGAGCAGGCTGACCCCACTCTGTCAATGTAGCACACCCAGGGAAGAGACGACTGACCGCACTCTGTCAATGTAACACACCCAGGGAAGAGCAGACTGACCCCACTCTGTCAATGTAACACACCCAGGGAAGAGCTGACTGACCCCACTCTGACAATGTAACACACCCAGGGAAGAGCAGACTGACCACACTCTGTCAATGTAACGCACCCAATAAAGAGCAGAATGACCCCACTCTGTCAATGTAACACACCCAGGGTAGATCAGATGGACCCCACTCTGTCAGTGTAACACACCCATGGAACAGGAGACTGACCCCACTCTGTCAATGTACCACACTCAGGGAAGAGCAGACTGACCCCATTCTGTCAATGTAACCCACCCAGGGAAGAGCAGACTGACCCCACCCTGTCAATGTAACACACCCAGGGAAGAGCAGACTGACCCCACTCTGTCAATGTAACACACCCAGGGAAGAGAAGACTGACCCCACTCTGTCATAGTAACACACCCAGGGCAGAGCAGACTGAGCCCACTCTGTCAAGGTACCACACCCAGGGAAGAGCAGACTGACCCCAGTGTGTCAAAGTAACACACCGAGCGATGAGCAGACTGATCCCATTCTGTCATTGTAACCCACCCAGGGAAGAGCAGACTGACCCCTCTCTGTCAGTGTCACAGACACAGGGAACAGCAGACTGATGCCACTCTGTCAATGCAACACACCCAGGGAAGAGCAGACTGAAACCACTCTGTCAATGTAACACACCCAGGGAAGACCAGACTGACCCAACTCTGTCAATGTGAGACACCCAGGGAAGAGCAGACTGACCCCACTCTGCCAATGTAACACACCGAGTAACGAGCAGACGGACCCCACTCTGTCAATGTAACACACCCAGGGAAGAGCAGACTGACCCCACTCTGTCAATGTAACACACCCAGGGAAGAGGAGACTGACCCCACTCTGTCAATGTAACCCACCCAGGGAAGAGCAGACTGACCCCACTCTTCAATGTAACACACCGGGGAAGAGCCGACTGACACCTCTCTGTCAATGTAACACACCCAGGGAAGAGCAGAATGACCCCACTGAATCAATGTAACCCACCCAGGGAATATCAGACTGACCTTACACTGTCAGTGCAACACACCCTGTGAAGAGCAGACTGACCCCACTCTGACAATGTAACACACCCAAGGACGAGCAGACTGACCCCACCCAGTCAATGTTACACACCCTGTGAAGAGCAGACGGACCCCACTCTGTCAATGTAACACACCCAGGGAAGATCAGACTGACCCCGCTCTGACAAGGTAACACACCCAGGGAAGACCAGACTGAAGCCACTCTGTCAATGTAACACACCCAGGGAAGATCAGACTGTCCACAGTCTGTGAATATAACACACCCAGGGAAGAGCAGACTGACCCCACTCTGTCAATGTAACACACCCAGGGAAGAGAAGACTGACCCCACTCTGTCAATGTAACACACCCAGGGAAGAGCAGACTGACCCCACTCTGTCAATGTAACACACCCAGAGAAGAGCAGACCAAACCCACTCTGTCAATGTAACCCACCTAGGGAAGAGCAGACTGACCCCACTCTGTCAATGTAACACACCCAGAGAAGAGCAGACCAAACCCACTCTGTCAATGTAACCCACCTAGGGAAGAGCAGACTGACCCTACTCTGTCAATATAACACACCCAGGGAAGAGCAGATGGACTCCACTCTGTCAGTGTAACAGACACAGGGAAGGGCAGACTGACCCCACGCTGTCAATGTAACACACCCATGGAAGAGCAGACTGACCCAACTCTGTCAATGTAACATACCAAGGGAATAGCAGTCTGACCCCACTCTGTCAATGTAACACACCGAAGGAAGAGCAGACTGACGCCACACTGTTAATGTAACACACCCAGGGAACAGCAGACTGACCCCACTCTGTCAATGTAACACACCCAGGGACGAGCAGACTGACCCAACTCTGTCAATGTAACACTCCCAGGGAAGATCAGACTGACCCCACTCTGTCAAAGTAACACACCCAGGGAAGACCCGACTGATCCCACTCTGTCAATGCAAGAAACCCAGGGAAAAGCAGACTGACCCCACTCTGTCAATGTAGCACACCCAGGGAAGAGCAAACTGACCGCACTCTGTCAAAGTAACACTCCAAGGGAAGACAAGACTGACCTCACTCTGTCAATGCAACACACACAGGGAAGATCAGACTGACCCCACTCTGTGAATATAACACACCCAGGGAAGCGCAGACGGACCCCACTCTGTCAATGTAACACACCCAGGGAAGAGCAGACTGACCCCACTCTATCAATGTAAAACACCCAGAGAAGAGCAGACCAAACCCACTCTGTCAATGTAACCCACCTAGGGAAGAGCAGACTGACCCCACTCTGTCAATGCAACACACCCAGAGAAGAGCAGACCAAACCCACTCTGTCAATGTAACCCACCTAGGGAAGAGCAGACTGACCCTACTCTGTCAATATAACACACCCAGGGAAGAGCAGATGGACTCCACTCTGTCAATGTAACAGACACAGGGAAGGGCAGACTGACCCCACGCTGTCAATGTAACACACCCATGTAAGAGCCGACTTACCCAACTCTGTCAATGTAACACACCCAGGGAATAGCAGTGTGACCCCACTCTGTCAATGTAACACACCGAAGGAAGAGCAGACTGACGCCACACTGTCAATGTAACACTCCCAGGGACGAGCAGACTGACCCAACTCTGACAAGGTAATACTCCCAGGGAAGATCAGACTGACCCCACTCTGTCAAAGTAACACACCCAGGGAAGACCAGACTGATCCCACTCTGTCAATGCAAGACACCCAGGGAAGAGCAGACTGACCCCACTCTGTCAATGTAGCACACCCAGGGAAGAGCAAACTGACCGCACTCTGTCAAAGTAACACTCCAAGGGAAGACCAGACTGACCTCACTCTGTCAATGCAACACACACAGGGACGAGCAGACTGACCACACGCTGTCAATGTAACACACCCAGGGAAGAGCAGACTGACCCCACTCTGTCAATGTAACCCACTCAGGGAAGAGCAGACTGACCCCACTCTGTCAATGTAACACACCCAGGGAAGAGCAGACTGACCCCACTCTGACAATGTAACACACCCAGGGAAGAGCAGAATGAAGCCACTCAGTCATTGTAACCCACCCAGGGAAGAGCAGACTGACCCCTCTCTGTCAGTGTCACAGACACACGGAACAGTAGACTGATGTCACTCTGTCAAAGTAACACACCCAGGGAAGAGCTGACTTACCCCACTCTGTCAATTTAACACACCCAGGGAAGGGCAGACTGACCCCACTCTGTCAATGTAACACACCCAGGGAAGAGCAGACTGACCCCACTCTGTCAATATCACCCAACCAGGGAACAGCAGACTGATCCCACTCTGTCAATGCAACACACCCGGGGAAGAGCAGACTGACCCCACTCTGTCAATGTAACACACCCAGGGAAGAGTAGACTGACCCCACTCTGTCAATGTTACAGACCCAGGGAAGAGCAGACTGACCCCACTCTGTCAATGTAACACACCCAGAGAAGAGCAGACTGACCCCACTCTGCCAATGTAACACACCCAAGGAAAAGCAGACTGACCCCACTCTGTCAATGTAACCCACCCAGGGATCAGCAGACTGATCCCACTCTGTCAATGCAACACACCGAGGGAAGAGCAGACTGACCCCACTCTGTCAATGTAACACACCCAGGGAAGAGCAGACTGACCCCACTCTGTCAATGTAACACACCCAGAGAAGAGGAGACTGACCTCACACTGTCAAAGTAACACACTCAGGGAAGAGCAGACTGACCCCACTCTGTCAATGTAACACACCGAACGAAGAGCAGACTGACCCCACTCTGTCAATGTAACACACCCTGAGAAGAGCAGACTGACCCCACTCTGTCAATGTAGCACACCCAGGGAAGAGACGACTGACCCCACTCTATCAATGTAACACACCCATGGAAGAGCAGACTGACCCCACTCTGTCAATGTAACACACCCAGGGAAGAGCAGACTGACCACACACTGTCAATGTAACGCACCCAGTAAAGAGCAGACTGACCCCACTCTGTCAATGTAACACAGCCAGGGAAGAGCTGATGGACCCCACTGTGTCAGTGTAACGCACCCATGGAAGAGGAGACTGTCCCCACTCTGTCAATGTACCATACTCAGGGAAGAGCAGACTGACCCCACTCTGTCAATATAACACACCCAGGGAAGAGCAGACTGACCGCACTCTGTCATTGTAACCCAACCAGTGAAGAGCAGACTGACCCCTCTCTGTCAGTTTCACAGACACAGGGAACAGCAGACTGATGCCACTCTGTCAATGCAACACACCCAGGGAAGAGCAGACTGACACCACTCTGTCAATGTAACACACCCAGGGAAGACTAGACTGACCCAACTCTGTCAATGCGAGACACACAGGGAAAAGCAGACTGACCCCACTCTGTCAATGTAACACACCGAGTAACGAGCAGACGGACCCCACTCTGTCAATGTAACACACCCAGGGAAGAGCAAACTGACCCCACTCTGTCAATGTAACACACCCATGTAAGAGCCGACTTACCCAACTCTGTAAATGTAACACACCCAGGGAATAGCAGTGTGACCCCACTCTGTCAATGTAACACACCGAAGGAAGAGCAGACTGACGCCACACTGTCAATGTAAAACTCCCAGGGACGAGCCGACTGACCCAACTCTGACAAGGTAATACTCCCAGGGAAGATCAGACTGACCCCACTCTGTCAAAGTAACACACCCAGGGAAGACCAGACTGATCCCACTCTGTCAATGCAAGACACCCAGGGAAGAGCAGACTGACCCCACTCTGTCAATGTAGCACACCCAGGGAAGAGCAAACTGACCGCACTCTGTCAAAGTAACACTCCAAGGGAAGACCAGACTGACCTCACTCTGTCAATGCAACACACACAGGGACGAGCAGACTGACCACACGCTGTCAATGTAACACACCCAGGGAAGAGCAGACTGACCCCACTCTGTCAATGTAACCCACTCAGGGAAGAGCAGACTGACCCCACTCTGTCAATGTAACACACCCAGGGAAGAGCAGACTGACCCCACTCTGACAATGTAACACACCCAGGGAAGAGCAGAATGAAGCCACTCAGTCATTGTAACCCACCCAGGGAAGAGCAGACTGACCCCTCTCTGTCAGTGTCACAGACACACGGAACAGTAGACTGATGTCACTCTGTCAAAGTAACACACCCAGGGAAGAGCTGACTTACCCCACTCTGTCAATTTAACACACCCAGGGAAGGGCAGACTGACCCCACTCTGTCAATGTAACACACCCAGGGAAGAGCAGACTGACCCCACTCTGTCAATATCACCCAACCAGGGAACAGCAGACTGATCCCACTCTGTCAATGCAACACACCCGGGGAAGAGCAGACTGACCCCACTCTGTCAATGTAACACACCCAGGGAAGAGTAGACTGACCCCACTCTGTCAATGTTACAGACGCAGGGAAGAGCAGACTGACCCCACTCTGTCAATGTAACACACCCAGAGAAGAGCAGACTGACCCCACTCTGCCAATGTAACACACCCAAGGAAAAGCAGACTGACCCCACTCTGTCAATGTAACCCACCCAAGGATCAGCAGACTGATCCCACTCTGTCAATGCAACACACCGAGGGAAGAGCAGACTGACCCCACGCTGTCAATGTAACACACCCAGGGAAGAGCAGACTGACCCCACTCTGTCAATGTAACACACCCAGAGAAGAGGAGACTGACCTCACACTGTCAAAGTAACACACTCAGGGAAGAGCAGACTGACCCCACTCTGTCAATGTAACACACCGAACGAAGAGCAGACTGACCCCACTCTGTCAATGTAACACACCCTGAGAAGAGCAGACTGACCCCACTCTGTCAATGTAGCACACCCAGGGAAGAGACGACTGACCCCACTCTATCAATGTAACACACCCATGGAAGAGCAGACTGACCCCACTCTGTCAATGTAACACACCCAGGGAAGAGCTGACAGACCCCACTCTGTCAATGTAACACACCCAGGGAAGAGCAGACTGACCACACACTGTCAATGTAACGCACCCAGTAAAGAGCAGACTGACCCCACTCTGTCAATGTAACACAGCCAGGGAAGAGCTGATGGACCCCACTGTGTCAGTGTAACGCACCCATGGAAGAGGAGACTGACCCCACTCTGTCAATGTACCACACTCAGGGAAGAGCAGACTGACCCCACTCTGTCAATGTAACACACCCAGGGAAGAGCAGACTGACCGCACTCTGTCAATGTACCACACCCAGGCAAGAGCAGACTGAAGCCACTCTGTCATTGTAACCCAACCAGTGAAGACCACACTGACCCCTCTCTGTCAGTTTCACAGACACAGGGAACAGCAGACTGATGCCACTCTGTCAATGCAACACACCCAGGGAAGAGCAGACTGACACCACTCTGTCAATGTAACACACCCAGGGAAGACTAGACTGACCCAACTCTGTCAATGCGAGACACCCAGGGAAAAGCAGACTGACCCCACTCTGTCAATGTAACACACCGAGTAACGAGCAGACGGACCCCACTCTGTCAATGTAACACACCCAGGGAAGAGCAAACTGACCCCACTCTGTCCATGTTACACACCCAGGGAAGAGCCGACTGAACCCACTCTGTCAATGTAACACACCCAGGGAAGAGCAGACTGACCACACTCTGTCAATGTAACACACCCCGTAAAGAGCAGACTGACCCCACTCTGTCAATGTAACACACCCAGGGAAGAGCAGACTGACCCCACTCTGTCAGTGTAACACACCCAGGGAAGAGGAGACTGACCCCACTCTGTCAATGTAACCCACCCAGGGAAGAACAGACTGACCCCACTCTTCAATGTAACACACCCAGGGAAGAGCCAACTGACCCCTCTCTGTCAATGTAACACACCCAGGGAAGAGCAGAATGACCCCACTGTATCAATGTAACCCATCCAGGGAATATCAGACTGACCTCACACTGTCAGTGCAACTCACCCTGTGAAGAGCAGACTGACCCCACTCTGTCAATATAACACACCCAGGGACGAGCAGACTGACCCCACTCTGTCAATATCACCCAACCAGGGAACAGCAGACTGATCCCACTCTGTCAATGCAACACACCCGGGGAAGAGCAGACTGACCCCACTCTGTCAATGTAACACACCCAGGGAAGAGTAGACTGACCCCACTCTGTCAATGTTACAGACGCAGGGAAGAGCAGACTGACCCCACTCTGTCAATGTAACACACCCAGAGAAGAGCAGACTGACCCCACTCTGCCAATGTAACACACCCAAGGAAAAGCAGACTGACCCCACTCTGTCAATGTAACCCACCCAAGGATCAGCAGACTGATCCCACTCTGTCAATGCAACACACCGAGGGAAGAGCAGACTGACCCCACGCTGTCAATGTAACACACCCAGGGAAGAGCAGACTGACCCCACTCTGTCAATGTAACACACCCAGAGAAGAGGAGACTGACCTCACACTGTCAAAGTAACACACTCAGGGAAGAGCAGACTGACCCCACTCTGTCAATGTAACACACCGAACGAAGAGCAGACTGACCCCACTCTGTCAATGTAACACACCCTGAGAAGAGCAGACTGACCCCACTCTGTCAATGTAGCACACCCAGGGAAGAGACGACTGACCCCACTCTATCAATGTAACACACCCATGGAAGAGCAGACTGACCCCACTCTGTCAATGTAACACACCCAGGGAAGAGCTGACAGACCCCACTCTGTCAATGTAACACACCCAGGGAAGAGCAGACTGACCACACACTGTCAATGTAACGCACCCAGTAAAGAGCAGACTGACCCCACTCTGTCAATGTAACACAGCCAGGGAAGAGCTGATGGACCCCACTGTGTCAGTGTAACGCACCCATGGAAGAGGAGACTGACCCCACTCTGTCAATGTACCACACTCAGGGAAGAGCAGACTGACCCCACTCTGTCAATGTAACACACCCAGGGAAGAGCAGACTGACCGCACTCTGTCAATGTACCACACCCAGGCAAGAGCAGACTGAAGCCACTCTGTCATTGTAACCCAACCAGTGAAGACCACACTGACCCCTCTCTGTCAGTTTCACAGACACAGGGAACAGCAGACTGATGCCACTCTGTCAATGCAACACACCCAGGGAAGAGCAGACTGACACCACTCTGTCAATGTAACACACCCAGGGAAGACTAGACTGACCCAACTCTGTCAATGCGAGACACCCAGGGAAAAGCAGACTGACCCCACTCTGTCAATGTAACACACCGAGTAACGAGCAGACGGACCCCACTCTGTCAATGTAACACACCCAGGGAAGAGCAAACTGACCCCACTCTGTCCATGTTACACACCCAGGGAAGAGCCGACTGAACCCACTCTGTCAATGTAACACACCCAGGGAAGAGCAGACTGACCACACTCTGTCAATGTAACACACCCCGTAAAGAGCAGACTGACCCCACTCTGTCAATGTAACACACCCAGGGAAGAGCAGACTGACCCCACTCTGTCAGTGTAACACACCCAGGGAAGAGGAGACTGACCCCACTCTGTCAATGTAACCCACCCAGGGAAGAACAGACTGACCCCACTCTTCAATGTAACACACCCAGGGAAGAGCCAACTGACCCCTCTCTGTCAATGTAACACACCCAGGGAAGAGCAGAATGACCCCACTGTATCAATGTAACCCATCCAGGGAATATCAGACTGACCTCACACTGTCAGTGCAACTCACCCTGTGAAGAGCAGACTGACCCCACTCTGTCAATATAACACACCCAGGGACGAGCAGACTGACCCCACTCTGTCAATGTTACACACCCAAGGAAGAGCAGACGGACCCCACTCTGTCAATGTAACACACCCAGGGAAGATCAGACTGACCCCACTCTGACAATGTAACACACCCAGGGAAGAGCAGACTGAAGCCACTCTGTCAATGTAACACACCCATGGAAGATCAGACTGACGCCAATCTGTGAATATAACACACCCAGGGAAGAACAGACTGACCCGACTCTGTCAATTTAACTCACCCTGGGAAGAGCAGACTGACACAACTCTGTCAATATAAAAAACACAGGAAAGAGCATACTGACCCCACTATGTCAATGTAACACACCCAGGGAAGAGCAGACTGACCCCACTCTGTCAATGTAACACACCCAGGGAAGAGCAGACTTACCCCACTCTGTCAATGTAACACACCCACAGAAGAGCAGACCAAACACACTCTGTCAATGTAACCCACCGAGGGAAGAGCAGACTGACCCCACTCTGTCAATGTAACACACCCAGAGACGAGCAGACGAAACCCACTCTGTCAATGTAACCCACCTAGGGAAGATCAGACTGACCCTACTCTGTCAATATCACACACCCAGGGAAGAGCAGATGGACTCCACTCTGTCATTGTAACAGACACAGGGAAGGGCAGACTGACCCCACGCTGTCAATGTAACACACCCATGGAAGAGCAGACTGACCCAACTCTGTCAATGTAACACACCCAGGGAATAGCAGTGTGACCCCACTCTGTCAATGTAACACACCGAAGGAAGAGCAGACTGACGCCACACTGTTAATGTACCACACCCAGGGAACAGCAGACTGAACCCACTCTGTCAAGGTAACACACCCAGGGACGAGCAGACTGACCCAACTCTGTCAATGTAACACACCCAGGGAAGATCAGACTGACCCCACTCTGTCAAAGTAACACACCCAGGGAAGACCAGACTGATCCCACTCTGTCAATGCAAGACACCCAGGGAAGAGCAGACTGACCCCACTCTGTCAATGTAGCACACCCAGGGAAGAGCAAACTGACCGCACTCTGTCAAAGTAACACTCCAAGGGAAGACCAGACTGACCTCACTCTGTCAATGCAACACACCCAGGGACGAGCAGACTGACCTCACGCTGTCAATGTAACACACCCAGGGAAGAGCAGACGGACCCCACTATGGCAATGTAACCCACTCAGGGAAGAGCAGACTGACCCCACACTGTCAATGTAACACACCCAGGGAATTGCAGACTGACCCCACTCTGTCAATGTAACCCACTCAGGGAGAGCAGACTGACCCCACTCTGTCAATGTAACACACCCAGGGAAGAGCAGACTGACCCCACTCTGTCAATGTAACACACCCAGGGAATAGCAGACTGACCACACTCTGTCAATGTAACGCACCCAGGAAAGAGCAGATTGACACAACCCTGTCAATGTAATAAACCCAGGAAAGATCAGACTCACGCCACTCTGTAAATGTATCACACCCAGGGAAGAGCAGATGGACCCCACTCTGTCACTGTAACACACCCATGGAAGAGGAGACTGACCCCACTCTGTCATTGTACCACACTCAGGGAAGAGCAGACTGACCCCACTCTGTCAATGTAACACACCCAGGGAAGAGCAGACTGACCCCACTCTGTCAATGTAACACACCCAGCGAAGAGAAGACTGACCCCACTCTGTCATAGTAACACACCCAGGGCAGAGCAGACTGACCCCACTCTGTCAAGGTACCACACCCAGGGAAGAGCAGACTGACCCCAGTGTGTCAAAGTAACACACACAGGGAAGAGCAGACTGATCCCACTCTGTCAATGCTACACACCCAAGGAAGAGCAGACTGACATCACTCTGTCAATGTAACCCACCCAGGGAAGAGCAGACTGACCCCACTCTGACAATGTAACACACCCAGGGAAGAGGAGAGTGAAGCCACTCTGTCATTGTAACCCACCCAGGGAAGAGCAGACTGACCCCTCTCTGTCAGTGTCACAGACACAGGGAACAGCAGACTGATGCCACTCTGTCAATGCAACACAACCAGGGAAGAGCAGACTGACACCACTCTGTCAATGTAACACACCCAGGGAAGACCAGACTGACCCAACTCTGTCAATGTGAGACACCCAGGGAAGAGCAGACTGACCCCACTCTGTCAATGTAACACACCGAGTAACGAGCAGACGGACCCCACTCTGTCAATGTAACACACCCAGGGAAGAGCAGACTGACCCCACTCTGTCAATGTAACATACCCAGGGAAGAGGAGACTGACCCCACTCTGTCAATGTAACCCACCCAGTGAAGAGCAGACTGACCCCACTCTTCAATGTAACACACCCGGGGAAGAGCCGACTGACCCCTCTCTGTAAATGTAACACACCCAGGGAAGAGCAGAATGACCCCACTGAATCAATGTAACCCACCCAGGGAATATCAGAGTGACCTCACACTGTCAGTGCAACACACCCTGTGAAGAGCAGACTGACCCCACACTGTCAATGTAACACACCCAGGGACGAGCAGACTGACACCACTCTGTCAATGTAACACACCCAGGGACGAGCAGATTGACCCCACTCTGTCAATGTTACACACCCAAGGAAGAGCAGACGGACCCCACTCTGTCAATGTAACACACCCAGGGAAGATCAGACTGACCCCACTCTGACAATGTAACACACCCAGGGAAGAGCAGACTGAAGCCACTCTGTCAATGTAACACACCCAGGGAAGATCAGACTGACCCAACTCTGTAAATATAACACACCCAGGGAAGAGCAGACTGACCCCACTCTGTCAATGTAACACACCCAGGGAAGAGCAGACTGAAGCCACTCTGTCAATGTAACACACCCAGGGAAGATCAGACTGACCCCACTCTGACAATGTAACACACCCAGGGAAGAGCAGACTGAAGCCACTCTGTCAATGTAACACACCCAGGGAAGATCAGACTGACCCAACTCTGTAAATATAACACACCCAGGGAAGAGCAGACTGACCCCACTCTGTCAATGTAACACACCCAGGGAAGAGCAGACTGACCCCACTCTGTCAATGGAACACACCCAGAGAAGAGCAGACCAAACCCACTCTGTCAATGTAACCCACCTAGGGAAGAGCAGACTGACCCCACTCTGTCAATGTAACACACCCAGAGAAGAGCAGACCAAACCCACTCTGTCAATGTAACCCACCTAGGGAAGAACAGACTGACCCTACTCTGTCAATATAACACACCCGGGGAAGAGCAGATGGACTCCACTCTGTCAGTGTAACAGACACAGGGAAGGGCAGACTGACCCCACGCTGTCAATGTAACACACACATGGAAGAGCAGACTGACCCAACTTTGTCAATGTAACACACCCAGGGTATAGCAGTGTGACCCCACTCTGTCAATGTAACACACCGAAGGAAGAGCAGACTGACGCCACACTGTTAATGTAACACACCCAGGGAACAGCAGACTGACCCCACTCTGTCAATGTAATACACCCAGGGACGAGCAGACTGACCCAACTCTGTCAATGTAACACTCCCAGGGAAGATCAGACTGACCCCACTCTGTCAAAGTAACACACCCAGGGAAGACCAGACTGATCCCACACTGTCAATGCAAGACACCCAGGGAAGAGCAAACTGACCGAACTCTGTCAAAGTAACACTCCAAGGGAAGACCAGACTGACCTCACTCTGTCAATGCAACACACACAGGGAAGATCAGACTGACCCCACTCTGTGAATATAACACACCCAGGGAAGAGCAGACTGACCCCACTCTGTCAATGTAACACACCCAGAGAAGAGCAGACCAAACCCGCTCTGTCAATGTAACCCACCTAGGGAAGAGCAGACTGACCCCACTCTGTCAATGTAACACACGCAGAGAAGAGCAGACCAAACCCACTCTGTCAATGTAACCCACCGAGGGAAGAGCAGACTGACCCTACTCTGTCAATATAACACACCCAGGGAAGAGCAGATGGACTCCACTCTGTCAGTGTAACAGGCACAGGGAAGGGTAGACTGACCCCACGCTGTCAATGTAACACACCCATGGAAGAGCAGACTGACCCAACTCTGTCAATGTAACACACCCAGGGAATAGCAGTGTGACCACACTCTGTCAATGTAACACACCGAAGGAGGAGCAGACTGACGCCACACTGTTAATGTAACACACCCAGGGAACAGCAGACTGACCCCACTCTGTCAATGTAACACACACAGGGACGAGCAGACTGACCCAACTCTGTCAATGTAAAACTCCCAGGGAAGATCAGACTGACCCCACTCTGTCAAAGTAACACACCCAGGGAAGACCAGACTGATCCCACACTGTCAATGCAAGACACCCAGGGAAGAGCAAACTGACCGAACTCTGTCAAAGTAACACTCCAAGGGAAGACCAGACTGACCTCACTCTGTCAATGCAACACACACAGGGAAGATCAGACTGACCCCACTCTGTGAATATAACACACCCAGGGAAGAGCAGACTGACCCCACTCTGTCAATGTAACACACCCAGAGAAGAGCAGACCAAACCCGCTCTGTCAATGTAACCCACCTCGGGAAGAGCAGACTGACCCCACTCTGTCAATGTAACACACCCAGAGAAGAGCAGACCAAACCCACTCTGTCAATGTAACCCACCTAGGGAAGAGCAGACTGACCCTACTCTGTCAATATAACACACCCAGGGAAGAGCAGATGGACTCCACTCTGTCAGTGTAACAGGCACAGGGAAGGGCAGACTGACCCCACGCTGTCAATGTAACACACCCATGGAAGAGCAGACTGACCCAACTCTGTCAATGTAACACACCCAGGGAATAGCAGTGTGACCACACTCTGTCAATGTAACACACCGAAGGAAGAGCAGACTGACGCAACACTGTTAATGTAACACACCCAGGGAACAGCAGACTGACCCCACTCTGTCAATGTAACACACCCAGGGAAGACCAGACTGATCCCACTCTGTCAATGCAAGACACCCAGGGAAGAGCAGACTGACCCCACTCTGTCAATGTAGCACACCCAGGGAAGAGCAAACTGACCGCACTCTGTCAAAGTAACACTCCAAGGGAAGACCAGACTGACCTCACTCTGTCAATGCAACACACCCAGGGACGAGCAGACTGACCTCACGCTGTCAATGTAACACACCCAGGGAAGAGCAGACGGACCCCACTATGGCAATGTAACCCACTCAGGGAAGAGCAGACTGACCCCACACTGTCAATGTTACACACCCAGGCAAGAGCAGACTGACCCCACTCTGTCAATGTAACCCACTCAGGGAAGAGCAGACTGACCCCACTCTGTCAATGTAAAACACCCAGGGAAGAGCAGACTGACCCCACTCTGTCAATGTAACACACCCAGGGAATAGCAGACTGACCACAATCTGGCAATGTAACGCTCCCAGGAAAGAGCAGATTGACACCACCCTGTCAATGTAATAAACCCAGGAAACATCAGACTCACCCCACTCTGTCAATGTATCACACCCAGGGAAGAGCAGACTGACCCAATTCTTTCAATGTAACGCACCCAGGGAAGAGCAGATTGACACCACTCTGTCAATGTAACACACCCAGCGAAGAGCAGACTGACCCCACTCTGTCAATGAAACACACCCTGGAAAGAGCAGACAGACACCACTCTGTCAATGTTACCCATGCAGGGAAGAGCAACATGACCCCACTTTGTCAATGCAACCCACCCAGGCAATATCAGACTGACCTCACACTCTCAGTGCAACACATGCAGGGAAGAGCAGAATGACCCCACTCTGTCAATGTAACACACCCAGGGAAGAGCAGACTGACCCCAATCAGTCAATATGACACACCCAGGGAAGAGCAGATGGACTCCACTCTGTCAGTGTAACAGACACAGGGAAGGGCAGACTGACCCCACGCTGTCAATGTAACACACCCATGGAAGAGCAGACTGACCCAACTCTGTCAATGTTACACACCCAGGGAATAGCAGTGTGACCCCACTCTGTCAATGTAACACATCGAAGGAAGAGCAGACTGACGCCACACTGTTAATGTAACACACCCAGGGAACAGCAGACTGACCCCACTCTGTCAATGCAACACACCCAGGGTCGAGCAGACTGACCCAACTCTGTTAATGTAACACACCGAGGGAAGAGCAGACTGACCCCACTCTGTCAAAGTAACACACCCTGGGAAGAGCAGGCTGACCCCACTCTGTCAATGTAGCACATCCAGGGAAGAGACGACTGACCCCACTCTGTCAATGTAACGCACCCAGTAAAGAGCAGACTGACCCCACTCTGTCAATGTAACACACCCAGGGAAAAGCAGATGGACCCCACTCTGTCAGTGCAACACACCCAGGGACGAGCAGACTGACCCAACTCTGTTAATGTAACACACCGAGGGAAGAGCAGACTGACCCAACTCTGTCAAAGTAACGCACCCTGGGAAGAGCAGGCTGACCCCACTCTGTCAATGTAGCACATCCAGGGAAGAGACGACTGACCCCACTCTGTCAAAGTAACACAACCTGGGAAGAGCAGGCTGACCCCACTCTGTCAATGTAGCACATCCAGGGAAGAGACGACTGACCCCACTCTCTCAATGTAACACACACAGCGAAGAGCAGACTGACCCTGACTCTGTCAATGTAACACACCCAGGGAAGAGCAGACTGACCCCACTCTCTCAATGTAACACACCCAGGGAAGAGCAGACTGACCCCACTCTGTCAATGTAACACACCCAGGGAAGAGAAGACTGACCCCACTCTGTCAAGGTACCACACCCAGGGAATAGCAGACTGACCCCAGTGTGTCAAATAACACACCCAGGGATGAGCAGACTGATCCCACTCTGTCAATGCTACACACCCAGGGAAGAGCAGACTGACATCACTCTGTCAATGTAACCCACCCAGGGAAGAGCAGACTGACCCCACTCTGACAATGTAACACACCCATGGAAGAGCAGACTGACCCAACTCTGTCAATGTAACACACCCAGGGAATAGCAGTGTGACCACACTCTGTCAATGTAACACACCGAAGGAAGAGCAGACTGACGCCACACTGTTAATGTAACACACCCAGGGAACAGCAGACTGACCCCACTCTGTCAATGTAACACACCCAGGGAAGACCAGACTGATCCCACTCTGTCAAAGTAACACACCCAGGGAAGAGCAGATGGACTCCACTCTGTCAGTGTAACAGGCACAGGGAAGGGCAGACTGACCCCACGCTGTCAATGTAACACACCCATGGAAGAGCAGACTGACCCAACTCTGTCAATGTAACACACCCAGGGAATAGCAGTGTGACCACACTCTGTCAATGTAACACACCGAAGGAAGAGCAGACTGACGCCGCACTGTTAATGTAACACACCCAGGGAACAGCAGACTGACCCCACTCTGTCAATGTAACACACCCAGGGAAGACCAGACTGATCCCACTCTGTCAAAGTAACACACCCAGGGAAGAGCAGACTGACCCCACTCTGTCAATGTAGCACACCCAGGGAAGAGCAAACTGACCGCACTCTGTCAAAGTAACACTCCAAGGGAATACCAGACTGACCTCACTCTGTCAATGCAACACACACAGGGACGAGCAGACTGACCTCACGCTGTAAATGTAACACACCCAGGGAAGAGCAGACGGACCCCACTATGGCAATGTAACCCACTCAGGGAAGAGCAGACTGACCCCACACTGTCAATGTTACACACCCAGGCAAGAGCAGACTGACCCCACTCTGTCAATGTAACCCACTCAGGGAAGAGCAGACTGACCCCACTCTGTCAATGTAAAACACCCAGGGAAGAGCAGACTGACCCCACTCTGTCAATGTAACACACCCAGGGAATAGCAGACTGACCACAATCTGTCAATGTAACGCTCCCAGGAAAGAGCAGATTGACACCACCCTGTCAATGTAATAAACCCAGGAAAGATCAGACTCACCCCACTCTGTCAATGTATCACACCCAGGGAAGAGCAGACTGACCCAATTCTTTCAATGTAACGCACCCAGGGAAGAGCAGATTGACACCACTCTGTCAATGTAACACACCCAGCGAAGAGCAGACTGACCCCACTCTGTCAATGAAACACACCCTGGAAAGAGCAGACAGACACCACTCTGTCAATGTTACCCATGCAGGGAAGAGCAACATGACCCCACTTTGTCAATGCAACCCACCCAGGCAATATCAGACTGACCTCACACTCTCAGTGCAACACATGCAGGGAAGAGCAGAATGACCCCACTCTGTCAATGTAACACACCCAGGGAAGAGCAGACTGACCCCAATCAGTCAATATGACACACCCAGGGAAGAGCAGATGGACTCCACTCTGTCAGTGTAACAGACACAGGGAAGGGCAGACTGACCCCACGCTGTCAATGTAACACACCCATGGAAGAGCAGACTGACCCAACTCTGTCAATGTTACACACCCAGGGAATAGCAGTGTGACCCCACTCTGTCAATGTAACACATCGAAGGAAGAGCAGACTGACGCCACACTGTTAATGTAACACACCCAGGGAACAGCAGACTGACCCCACTCTGTCAATGCAACACACCCAGGGACGAGCAGACTGACCCAACTCTGTTAATGTAACACACCGAGGGAAGAGCAGACTGACCCCACTCTGTCAAAGTAACACACCCTGGGAAGAGCAGGCTGACCCCACTCTGTCAATGTAGCACATCCAGGGAAGAGACGACTGACCCCACTCTGTCAATGTAACGCACCCAGTAAAGAGCAGACTGACCCCACTCTGTCAATGTAACACACCCAGGGAAGAGCAGATGGACCCCACTCTGTCAGTGCAACACACCCAGGGACGAGCAGACTGACCCAACTCTGTTAATGTAACACACCGAGGGAAGAGCAGACTGACCCAACTCTGTCAAAGTAACGCACCCTGGGAAGAGCAGGCTGACCCCACTCTGTCAATGTAGCACATCCAGGGAAGAGACGACTGACCCCACTCTGTCAAAGTAACACACCCTGGGAAGAGCAGGCTGACCCCACTCTGTCAATGTAGCACATCCAGGGAAGAGACGACTGACCCCACTCTCTCAATGTAACACACACAGCGAAGAGCAGACTGACCCTGACTCTGTCAATGTAACACACCCAGGGAAGAGCAGACTGACCCCACTCTCTCAATGTAACACACCCAGGGAAGAGCAGACTGACCCCACTCTGTCAATGTAACACACCCAGGGAAGAGAAGACTGACCCCACTCTGTCAAGGTACCACACCCAGGGAAGAGCAGACTGACCCCAGTGTGTCAAATAACACACCCAGGGATGAGCAGACTGATCCCACTCTGTCAATGCTACACACCCAGGGAAGAGCAGACTGACATCACTCTGTCAATGTAACCCACCCAGGGAAGAGCAGACTGACCCCACTCTGACAATGTAACACACCCAGGGAAGAGCAGAGTGAAGCCACTCTGTCATTGTAACCCACCCAGGGAAGAGCAGACTGACCCCTCTCTGTCAGTGTCACAGACACAGGGAACAGCAGACTGATGCCACTCTGTCAATGCAACACACCCAGGGAAGAGCAGACTGACACCACTCTGTCAATGTAACACACCCAGGGAAGACCAGACTGACCCAACTCTGTCAATGTGAGACACCCAGGGAAGAGCAGACTGACCCCACTCTGTCAATGTAACACACCGAGTAACGAGCAGACGGACCCCACTCTGTCAATGTAAGACACCCAGGGAAGAGCAGACTGACCCCACTCTGTCAATGTAACACACCCAGGGACGAGCAGACTGACCCCACTCTGTCAATGTAACCCACCCAGGGAAGAGCAGACTGACCCCACTATTCAATGTAACACACCCGGGGAAGAGCCGACTGACCCCTCTCTGTAAATGTAACACACCCAGGGAAGAGCAGAATGACGCCACTGAATCAATGTAACCCACCCAGGGAATATCAGACTGACCTCACACTGTCAGTGCAACACACCCTGTGAAGAGCAGACTGACCCCACTCTGTCAATGTAACACACCCAGGGACGAGCAGACTGACCCCACTCTGTCAATGTTACACACCCAAGGAAGAGCAGACGGACCCCACTCTGTCAATGTAACACACCCAGGGAAGATCAGACTGACCCCACTCTGACAATGTAACACACCCAGGGAAGAGCAGACTGACCCCACTCTGACAATGTAACACACCCAGGGAAGAGGAGAGTGAAGCCACTCTGTCATTGTAACCCACCCAGGGAAGAGCAGACTGAAGCTACTCTGTCAATGTAACACACCCAGGGAAGATCATACTGACCCAACTCTGTGAATATAACACACCCAGGGAAGAGCAGACGGACCCCACTCTGTCAATGTAACACACCCAGGGAAGAGCAGACTGACCCCACTCTTTCAATGTAACACACCCAGGGAAGAGCAGATTGACCCCACTCTGTCAATGTAACACACCCAGAGAAGAGCAGACCAAACCCACTCTGTCAATGTAACCCACCTAGGGAAGAGCAGACTGACCCCACTCTGTCAATGTAACACACCCAGAGAAGAGCAGACCAAACCCACTCCGTCAATTTAACCCACCTAGGGAAGAGCAGACTGACCCTACTCTGTCAATATAACACACCCAGGGAAGAGCAGATGGACTCCACTCTGTCAGTGTAACAGACACAGGGAAGGGCAGACTGACCCCACGCTGTCAATGTAACACACCCATGGAAGAGCACACTGACCCAACTCTGTCAATGTAACACACCCAGGGAATAGCAGTGTGACCCCACTCTGTCGATGTAACACACCGAAGGAAGAGCCGACTGACGCCACACTGTTAATGTAACACACCCAGGGAACAGCAGACTGACCCCACTCTGTCAATGTAACACACCCAGGGACGAGCAGACTGACCCAACTCTGTCAATGTAACACTCCCAGGGAAGATCAGACTGACCCCACTCTGTCAAAGTAACACACCCAGGGAAGACCAGACTTATCCCACTCTGTCAATGCAAGACACCCAGGGAAGAGCAGACTGACCCCACTCTGTCAATGTAGCACACCCAGGGAAGAGCAAACTGACCGAACTCTGTCAAAGTAACACTCCAAGGGAAGACCAGACTGACCACACTCTGTCAATGCAACACACACAGGGAAGATCAGACTGACCCCACTCTGTGAATACAACACACCCAGGGAAGCACAGACTGAACCCACTCTGTCAATGTAACACACCCAGGGAAGAGCAGACTGACCCCACTCTGTCAATGTAACACACCCAGTGAAGAGCAGACTGACCCCACTCTGTCAATGTAACACACCCAGAGAAGAGCAGACCAAACCCGCTCTGTCAATGTAACCCACCTAGGGAAGAGCAGACTGACCCCACTCTGTAAATGTAACCGACCCAGTGAAGAGCAGACTGACCCCACTCTTCAATGTAACACACCCGGGGAAGAGCCGACTGACCCCTCTCTGTAAATGTAACACACCCAGGGAAGAGCAGAATGACCCCACTGAATCAATGAAACCCACCCAGGGAATATCAGGCTGACCTTACACTTTCAGTGCAACACACCCTGTGAAGAGCAGACTGACCCCACTCTGTCAATGTAACACACCCAGGGACGAGCAGACTGACACCACTCTGTCAATGTAACACACCCAGGGACGAGCAGACTGACCCCACTCTGTCAATGTTACACACCCAAGGAAGAGCAGACGGACCCCACTCTGTCAATGTAACACACCCAGGGAAGATCAGACTGACCCCACTCTGACAATGTAACACACCCAGGGAAGAGCAGACTGAAGCCACTCTGTCAATGTAACACACCCAGGGAAGATCAGACTGACCCAACTCTGTAAATATAACACACCCAGGGAAGAGCAGACTGACCCCACTCTGTCAATGTAACACACCCAGGGAAGAGCAGACTGACCCCACTCTGTCAATGTAACACACCCAGGGAAGAGCAGACTGACCCCACTCTGTCAATGTAACACACCCAGAGAAGAGCAGACCAAACCCACTCTGTCAATGTAACCCACCTAGGGTAGAGCAGACTGACCCCACTCTGTCAATGTAACACACCCAGAGAAGAGCAGACCAAACCCACTCTGTCAATGTAACCCACCTAGGGAAGAGCAGACTGACCCTACTCTGTCAATATAACACACCCAGGGAAGAGCAGATGGACTCCACTCTGTCAGTGTAACAGACACAGGGAAGGGCAGACTGACCCCACGCTGTCAATGTAACACACCCATGGAAGAGCAGACTGACCCAACTCTGTCAATGTAACACACCCAGGGAATAGCAGTGTGACCCCACTCTGTCAATGTAACACACCGAAGGAAGAGCAGACTGACGCCACACTGTTAATGTAACACACCCAGGGAACAGCAGACTGACCCCACTCTGTCAATGTAATACACCCAGGGACGAGCAGACTGACCCAACTCTGTCAATGTAACACTCCCAGGGAAGATCAGACTGACCCCACTCTGTCAAAGTAACACACCCAGGGAAGACCAGACTTATCCCACACTGTCAATGCAAGACACCCAGGGAAGAGCAAACTGACCGAACTCTGTCAAAGTAACACTCCAAGGGAAGTCCAGACTGACCTCACTCTGTCAATGCAACACACACAGGGAAGATCAGACTGACCCCACTCTGTGAATATAACACACCCAGGGAAGAGCAGACTGACCCCACTCTGTCAATGTAACACTCCCAGGGAAGAGCAGACTGACCCCACTCTGTCAATGTAACACACCCAGAGAAGAGCAGACCAAACCCACTCTGTCAATGTAACCCACCTAGGGAAGAGCAGACTGACCCCACTCTGTCAATGTAACACACCCAGAGAAGAGCAGACCAAACCCACTCTGTCAATGTAACCCACCTAGGGAAGAGCAGACTGACCCTACTCTGTCAATATAACACACCCAGGGAAGAGCAGATGGACTCCACTCTGTCAGTGTAACAGACACAGGGAAGGGCAGACTGACCCCACGCTGTCAATGTAACACACCCATGGAAGAGCAGACTGACCCAACTCTGTCAATGTAACACACCCAGGGAAGATCAGACTGACCCCACTCTGTCAAAGTAACACACCCAGGGAAGACCAGACTGATCCCACTCTGTCAATGCAAGACACCCAGGGAAGAGCAGACTGACCCCACTCTGTCAATGTAGCACACCCAGGGAAGAGCAAACTGACCGCACTCTGTCAAAGTAACACTCCAAGGGAAGACCAGACTGACCTCACTCTGTCAATGCAACACACACAGGGACGAGCAGACTGACCTCACGCTGTCAATGTAACACACCCAGGGAAGAGCAGACGGACCCCAATATGGCAATGTAACCCACTCAGGGAAGAGCAGACTGACCCCACACTGTCAATGTAACACACCCAGGGAAGAGCAGACTGACCCCACTCTATCAATGTAACCCACTCAGGGAAGGGCAGACTGACCCCACTCTGTCAATGTAAAACACCCAGGGAATAGCAGACTGACCACAATCTGGCAATGTAACGCTCCCAGGAAAGAGCAGATTGACACCACCCTGTCAATGTAATAAACCCAGGAAAGATCAGACTCACCCCACTCTGTCAATGTATCACACCCAGGGAAGAGCAGACTGACCCAATTCTTTCAATGTAACGCACCCAGGGAAGAGCAGATTGACACCACTCTGTCAATGTAACACACCCAGCGAAGAGCAGACTGACCCCACTCTGTCAATGAAACACACCCTGGAAAGAGCAGACAGACACCACTCTGTCAATGTTACCCATGCAGGGAAGAGCAACATGACCCAACTGTGTCAATGCAACCCACCCAGGGAATATCAGACTGACCTCACACTCTCAGTGCAACACATGCAGGGAAGAGCAGAATGACCCCACTCTGTCAATGTAACACACCCAGGGAAGAGCAGACTGACCCCACTCTGTCAATGTAACACACCCAGGGAAGAGCAGACTGACCCCAATCAGTCAATATCAAACACCCAGGGAAGAGCAGATGGACTCCACTCTGTCAGTGTAACAGACACAGGGAAGGGCAGACTGACCCCACGCTGTCAATGTAACACACCCATGGAAGAGCAGACTGACCCAACTCTGTCAATGTTACACACCCAGGGAATAGCAGTGTGACCCCACTCTGTCAATCTAACACACCGAAGGAAGAGCAGACTGACGCCACACTGTTAATGTAACACACCCAGGGAACAGCAGACTGACCCCACTCTGTCAATGCAACACACACAGGGACGAGCAGACTGACCCAACTCTGTTAATGTAACACACCGAGGGAAGAGCAGACTGACCCCACTCTGTCAAAGTAACACACCCTGGGAAGAGCAGGCTGACCCCACTCTGTCAATGTAGCACATCCAGGGAAGAGACGACTGACCCCACTCTGTCAATGTAACGCACCCAGTAAAGAGCAGACTGACCCCACTCTGTCAATGTAACACACCCAGGGAAGAGCAGATGGACCCCACTCTGTCAGTGTAACACACCCATGGAAGAGGAGACTGACCCCACTCTGTCATTGTACCACACTCAGGGAAGAGCAGACTGACCCCACTCTGTCAATGTAACACACCCAGGGAAGAGCAGACTGACCCCACTCTGTCAATGTAACACACCCAGGGAAGAGAAGACTGACCCCACTCTGTCAAGGTACCACACCCAGGGAAGAGCAGACTGACCCCAGTGTGTCAAAGTAACACACCCAGGGAGGAGCAGACTGATCCCACTCTGTCAATGCTACACACCCAGGGAAGAGCAGACTGACATCACTCTGTCAATGTAACCCACCCAGGGAAGAGCAGACTGACCCCACTCTGACAATGTAACACACACAGGGAAGAGCAGAGTGAAGCCACTCTGTCATTGTAACCCACCCAGGGAAGAGCAGACTGACCCCTCTCTGTCAGTGTCACAGACACAGGGAACAGCAGACTGATGCCACTCTGTCAATGCAACACACCCAGGGAAGAGCAGACTGACACCACTCTGTCAATGTAACACACCCAGGGAAGACCAGACTGACCCAACTCTGTCAATGGGAGACACACAGGGAAGAGCAGACTGACCCCACTCTGTCAATGTAAAACACCGAGTAACGAGCAGACAGACCCCACTCTGTCAATGTAACACACCCAGGGAAGAGCAGACTGACCCCACTCTGTCAATGTAACACACCCAGGGAAGAGCAGACCAAACCCGCTCTGTCAATGTAACACTCCAAGGGAAGAGCAGACTGACCCCACTCTTCAATGTAACACACCCGGGGAAGAGCCGACTGACCCCTCTCTGTAAATGTAACACACCCAGGGAAGAGTAGAATGACGCCACTGAATCAATGTAACCCACCCAGGGAATATCAGACTGACCTCACACTGTCAGTGCAACACACCCTGTGAAGAGCAGACTGACCCCACTCTGTCAATGTAACACACCCAGGGACGAGCAGACTGACCCCACTCTGTCAATGTTACACACCCAAGGAAGAGCAGACGGACCCCACTCTGTCAATGTAACACACCCAGGGAAGATCAGACTGACCCCACTCTGACAATGTAACACACCCAGGGAAGAGCAGACTGAAGCCACTCTGTCAATGTAACACACCCAGGGAAGATCAGACTGACCCAACTCTGTGAATATAACACACCCAGGGAAGAGCAGACTGACCCCACTCTGTCAATGTAACACACCCAGGGAAGAGCAGATTGACCCCACTCTGTCAATGTAACACACCCAGAGAAGAGCAGACCAAACCCACTCTGTCAATGTAACCCACCTAGGGAAGAGCAGACTGACCCTACTCTGTCAATATAACACACCCAGGGAAGAGCAGATGGACTCCACTCTGTCAGTGTAACAGACACAGGGAAGGGCAGACTGACCCCACGCAGTCAATGTGACACACCCATGGAAGAGCACACTGACCCAACTCTGTCAACGTAACACACCCAGGGAATAGCAGTGTGACCCCACTCTGTCAATGTAACACACCGAAGGAAGAGCAGACTGACGCCACACTGTTAATGTAACACACCCAGGGACGAGCAGACTGACCCAACTCTGTCAATGTAACACTCCCAGGGAAGATCAGACTGACCCCACTCTGTCAAAGTAACACACCCAGGGAAGACCAGACTGATCCCACTCTGTCAATGCAAGACACCCAGGGAAGAGCAGACTGACCCCACTCTGTCAATGTAGCACACCCAGGGAAGAGCAAACTGACCCCACTCTGTCAAAGTAACACTCCAAGGGAAGATCAGACTGACCTCACTCTGTCAATGCAACACACACAGGGAAGATCAGACTGACCCCACTCTGTGAATATAACACACCCAGGGAAGAGCAGACTGAACCCACTCTGTCAATGTCACACACCCAGGGAAGAGCAGACTGACCCCACTCTGTCAATGTAACACACCCAGGGAAGAGCAGACTGAAGCCACTCTGTCAATGTAACACACCCAGGGAAGATCAGACTGACCCAACTCTGTGAATATAACACACCCAGGGAAGAGCAGACTGACCCCACTCTGTCAATGTAACACACCCAGGGAAGAGCAGACTGATCCCACACTGTCAATGCAAGACGCCCAGGGAAGAGCAAACTGACTGAACTCTGTCAAAGTAACACTCCAAGGGAAGACCAGACTGACCTCACTCTGTCAATGCAACACACACAGGGAAGATCAGACTGACCCCACTCTGTGAATATAACACACCCAGGGAAGAGCAGACTGACCCCACTCTGTCAACGTAACACACCCAGGGAAGAGCAGACTGACCCCACTCTGTCAATGTAACACACCCAGGGAAGAGCAGACCAAACCCGCTCTGTCAATGTAACCCACCTAGGGAAGAGCAGACTGACGCCACTCTGTCAATGTAACACACCCAGAGAAGAGCAGACCAAACCCACTCTGTCAATGTAACCCACCTAGGGAAGAGCAGACTGACCCCACTCTGTCAATGTAACACACCCAGAGAAGAGCAGACCAAACCCACTCTGTCAATGTAACCCACCTAGGGAAGAGCAGACTGACCCTACTCTGTCAATATAACACACCCAGGGAAGAGCAGATGGACTCCACTCTGTCAGTGTAACAGACACAGGGAAGGGCAGACTGACCCCACGCTGTCAATGTAACACACCCATGGAAGAGCAGACTGACCCAACTCTGTCAATGTAACACACCCAGGGAATAGCAGTGTGACCCCACTCTGTCAATGTAACACACCGAAGGAAGAGCAGACTGACGCCACACTGTTAATGTAACACACCCAGGGAACAGCAGACTGACCCCACTCTGTCAATGTAATGCACCCAGGGACGAGCAGACTGACCCAACTCTGTCAATGTAACACTCCCAGGGAAGATCAGACTGACCCCACTCTGTCAAAGTAACACACCCAGGGAAGACCAGACTTATCCCACACTGTCAATGCAAGACACCCAGGGAAGAGCAAACTGACCGAACTCTGTCAAAGTAACACTCCAAGGGAAGTCCAGACTGACCTCACTCTGTCAATGCAACACACACAGGGAAGATCAGACTGACCCCACTCTGTGAATATAACACACCCAGGGAAGAGCAGACTGACCCCACTCTGTCAATGTAACACTCCCAGGGAAGAGCAGACTGACCCCACTCTGTCAATGTAACACACCCAGCGAAGAGCAGACCAAACCCACTCTGTCAATGTAACCCACCTAGGGAAGAGCAGACTGACCCCACTCTGTCAATGTAACACACCCAGAGAAGAGCAGACCAAACCCACTCTGTCAATGTAACCCACCTAGGGAAGAGCAGACTGACCCTACTCTGTCAATATAACACACCCAGGGAAGAGCAGATGGACTCCACTCTGTCAGTGTAACAGACACAGTGAAGGGCAGACTGACCCCACGCTGTCAATGTAACACACCCATGGAAGAGCAGACTGACCCAACTCTGTCAATGTAACACACCCAGGGAAGATCAGACTGACCCCACTCTGTCAAAGTAACACACCCAGGGAAGACCAGACTGATCCCACTCTGTCAATGCAAGACACCCAGGGAAGAGCAGACTGACCCCACTCTGTCAATGTAGCACACCCAGGGAAGAGCAAACTGACCGCAATCTGTCAAAGTAACACTCCAAGGGAAGACCAGACTGACCTCACTCTGTCAATGCAACACACACAGGGACGAGCAGACTGACCTCACGCTGTCAATGTAACACACCCAGGGAAGAGCAGACGGACCCCAATATGGCAATGTAACCCACTCAGGGAAGAGCAGACTGACCCCACACTGTCAATGTAACACACCCAGGGAAGAGCAGACTGACCCCACTCTATCAATGTAACCCACTCAGGGAAGGGCAGACTGACCACACTCTGTCAATGTAAAACACCCAGGGAATAGCAGACTGACCACAATCTGGCAATGTAACGCTCCCAGGAAAGAGCAGATTGACACCACCCTGTCAATGTAATAAACCCAGGAAAGATCAGACTCACCCCACTCTGTCAATGTATCACACCCAGGGAAGAGCAGACTGACCCAATTCTTTCAATGTAACGCACCCAGGGAAGAGCAGATTGACACCACTCTGTCAATGTAACACACCCAGCGAAGAGCAGACTGACCCCACTCTGTCAATGAAACACACCCTGGAAAGAGCAGACAGACACCACTCTGTCAATGTTACCCATGCAGGGAAGAGCAACATGACCCAACTGTGTCAATGCAACCCACCCAGGGAATATCAGACTGACCTCACACTCTCAGTGCAACACATGCAGGGAAGAGCAGAATGACCCCACTCTGTCAATGTAACACACCCAGGGAAGAGCAGACTGACCCCACTCTGTCAATGTAACACACCCAGGGAAGAGCAGACTGACGCCAATCAGTCAATATCAAACACCCAGGGAAGAGCAGATGGACTCCACTCTGTCAGTGTAACAGACACAGGGAAGGGCAGACTGACCCCACGCTGTCAATGTAACACACCCATGGAAGAGCAGACTGACCCAACTCTGTCAATGTTACACACCCAGGGAATAGCAGTGTGACCCCACTCTGTCAATCTAACACACCGAAGGAAGAGCAGACTGACGCCACACTGTTAATGTAACACACCCAGGGAACAGCAGACTGACCCCACTCTGTCAATGCAACACACACAGGGACGAGCAGACTGACCCAACTCTGTTAATGTAACACACCAAGGGAAGAGCAGACTGACCCCACTCTGTCAAAGTAACACACCCTGGGAAGAGCAGGCTGACCCCACTCTGTCAATGTAGCACATCCAGGGAAGAGACGACTGACCCCACTCTGTCAATGTAACGCACCCAGTAAAGAGCAGACTGACCCCACTCTGTCAATGTAACACACCCAGGGAAGAGCAGATGGACCCCACTCTGTCAGTGTAACACACCCATGGAAGAGGAGACTGACCCCACTCTGTCATTGTACCACACTCAGGGAAGAGCAGACTGACCCCACTCTGTCAATGTAACACACCCAGGGAAGAGCAGACTGACCCCACTCTGTCAATGTAACACACCCAGGGAAGAGAAGACTGACCCCACTCTGTCAAGGTACCACACCCAGGGAAGAGCAGACTGACCCCAGTGTGTCAAAGTAACACACCCAGGGAGGAGCAGACTGATCCCACTCTGTCAATGCTACACACCCAGGGAAGAGCAGACTGACATCACTCTGTCAATGTAACCCACCCATGGAAGAGCAGACTGACCCCACTCTGACAATGTAACACACCCAGGGAAGAGCAGAGTGAAGCCACTCTGTCATTGTAACCCACCCAGGGAAGAGCAGACTGACCCCTCTCTGTCAGTGTCACAGACACAGGGAACAGCAGACTGATGCCACTCTGTCAATGCAACACACCCAGGGAAGAGCAGACTGACACCACTCTGTCAATGTAACACACCCAGGGAAGACCAGACTGACCCAACTCTGTCAATGGGAGACACACAGGGAAGAGCAGACTGACCCCACTCTGTCAATGTAAAACACCGAGTAACGAGCAGACGGACCCCACTCTGTCAATGTAACACACCCAGGGAAGAGCAGACTGACCCCACTCTGTCAATGTAACACACCCAGGGAAGAGCAGACCAAACCCGCTCTGTCAATGTAACACTCCAAGGGAAGAGCAGACTGACCCCACTCTTCAATGTAACACACCCGGGGAAGAGCCGACTGACCCCTCTCTGTAAATGTAACACACCCAGGGAAGAGCAGAATGACGCCACTGAATCAATGTAACCCACCCAGGGAATATCAGACTGACCTCACACTGTCAGTGCAACACACCCTGTGAAGAGCAGACTGACCCCACTCTGTCAATGTAACACACCCAGGGACGAGCAGACTGACCCCACTCTGTCAATGTTACACACCCAAGGAAGAGCAGACGGACCCCACTCTGTCAATGTAACACACCCAGGGAAGATCAGACTGACCCCACTCTGACAATGTAACACACCCAGGGAAGAGCAGACTGAAGCCACTCTGTCAATGTAACACACCCAGGGATGATCAGACTGACCCAACTCTGTGAATATAACACACCCAGGGAAGAGCAGACTGACCCCACTCTGTCAATGTAACACACCCAGGGAAGAGCAGATTGACCCCACTCTGTCAATGTAACACACCCAGAGAAGAGCAGACCAAACCCACTCTGTCAATGTAACCCACCTAGGGAAGAGCAGACTGACCCCACTCTGTCAATGTAACACACCCAGAGAAGAGCAGACCAAACCCACTCTGTCAATGTAACCCACCTAGGGAAGAGCAGACTGACCCTACTCTGTCAATATAACACACCCAGGGAAGAGCAGATGGACTCCACTCTGTCAGTGTAACAGACACAGGGAAGGGCAGACTGACCCCACGCTGTCAATGTAACACACCCATGGAAGAGCACACTGACCCAACTCTGTCAACGTAACACACCCAGGGAATAGCAGTGTGACCCCACTCTGTCAATGTAACACACCGAAGGAAGAGCAGACTGACGCCACACTGTTAATGTAACACACCCAGGGACGAGCAGACTGACCCAACTCTGTCAATGTAACACTCCCAGGGAAGATCAGACTGACCCCACTCTGTCAAAGTAACACACCCAGGGAAGACCAGACTGATCCCACTCTGTCAATGCAAGACACCCAGGGAAGAGCAGACTGACCCCACTCTGTCAATGTAGCACACCCAGGGAAGAGCAAACTGACCGAACTCTGTCAAAGTAACACTCCAAGGGAAGATCAGACTGACCTCACTCTGTCAATGCAACACACACAGGGAAGATCAGACTGACCCCACTCTGTGAATATAACACACCCAGGGAAGAGCAGACTGAACCCACTCTGTCAATGTCACACACCCAGGGAAGAGCAGACTGACCCCACTCTGTCAATGTAACACACCCAGGGAAGAGCAGACTGAAGCCACTCTGTCAATGTAACACACCCAGGGAAGATCAGACTGACCCAACTCTGTGAATATAACACACCCAGGGAAGAGCAGACTGACCCCACTCTGTCAATGTAACACACCCAGGGAAGAGCAGACTGATCCCACACTGTCAATGCAAGACGCCCAGGGAAGAGCAAACTGACTGAACTCTGTCAAAGTAACACTCCAAGGGAAGACCAGACTGACCTCACTCTGTCAATGCAACACACACAGGGAAGATCAGACTGACCCCACTCTGTGAATATAACACACCCAGGGAAGAGCAGACTGACCCCACTCTGTAAACGTAACACACCCAGGGAAGAGCAGACTGACCCCACTCTGTCAATGTAACACACCCAGGGAAGAGCAGACCAAACCCGCTCTATCAATGTAACCCACCTAGGGAAGAGCAGACTGACCCCACTCTGTCAATGTAACACACCCAGAGAAGAGCAGACCAAACCCACTCTGTCAATGTAACCCACCTAGGGAAGAGCAGACTGACCCTACTCTGTCAATATAACACACCCAGGGAAGAGCAGATGGACTCCAATCTGTCAGTGTAACAGACACAGGGAAGGGCAGACTGACCCCACGCTGTCAATGTAACACACCCATTGAAGAGCAGACTGACCCAACTCTGTCAATGTAACACACCCAGGGAATAGCAGTGTGACCCCACTCTGTCAATGTAACACACCGAAGGAAGAGCAGACTGACGCCACACTGTTAATGTAACACACCCAGGGAACAGCAGACTGACCCCACTCTGACAATTTAACACACCCAGGGAAGAGCAGAGTGAAGCCACTCTGTCATTGTAACACACCCAGGGAAGAGCAGAGTGACCCCTCTCTGTCAGTGTCACAGACACAGGGAACAGCAGACTGATGCCACTCTGTCAATGTAACACACCCAGGGAAGACCAGACTGACCCAACTCTGTCAACGTGAGTCACCCAGGGAAGAGCAGACTGACCCCACTCTGTCAATGTAACACACCGAGTAACGAGCAGACGGACCCCACTCTGTCAATGTAACACACCCAGGGAAGAGCAGACTGACCCCACTCTGTCAATGTAACACACCCAGGGACGAGCAGACTGACCCCACTCTGTCAATGTAACCCACCCAGGGAAGAGCAGACTGACCCCACTCTTCAATGTAACACACCCGGGGAAGAGCCGACTGACCCCTCTCTGTAAATGTAACACACCCAGGGA
Organism: Chiloscyllium punctatum; assembly: GCF_047496795.1. Taxonomy (NCBI): domain Eukaryota; kingdom Metazoa; phylum Chordata; class Chondrichthyes; order Orectolobiformes; family Hemiscylliidae; genus Chiloscyllium; species Chiloscyllium punctatum. The sequence continues at coordinate 41,497,139 of NC_092772.1, forward strand.
AGAGCAGAATGACGCCACTGAATCAATGTAACCCACCCAGGGAATATCAGACCGACCTCACACTGTCAGTGCAACACACCCTGTGAAGAGCAGACTGACCCCACTCTGTCAATGTAACACACCCAGGGACGAGCAGACTGACCCCACTCTGTCAATGTTACACACCCAAGGAAGAGCAGACGGACCCCACTCTGTCAATGTAACACACCCAGGGAAGATCAGACTGACCCCACTCTGACAATGTAACACACCCAGGGAAGAGCAGACTGAAGCCACTCTGTCAATGTAACACACCCAGGGAAGATCAGACTGACCCAACTCTGTGAATATAACACACCCAGGGAAGAGCAGACTGACCCCACTCTGTCAATGTAACACACCCAGGGAAGAGCAGACTGACCCCACTCTGTCAATGTAACTCACCCAGGGAAGAGCAGATTGACCCCACTCTGTCAATGTAACACACCCAGAGAAGAGCAGACCAAACCCACTCTGTCAATGTAACCCACCTAGGGAAGAGCAGACTGACCCCACTCTGTCAATGTAACACACCCAGAGAAGAGCAGACCAAACCCACTCTGTCAATGTAACCCACCTAGGGAAGAGCAGACTGACCCTACTCTGTCAATATAACACACCCAGGGAAGAGCAGATGGACTCCACTCTGTCAGTGTAACAGACACAGGGAAGGGCAGACTGACCCCACGCTGTCAATGTAACACACCCATGGAAGAGCACACTGACCCAACTCTGTCAATGTAACACACCCAGGGAATAGCAGTGTGACCACACTCTGTCAATGTCACACACCGAAGGAAGAGCAGACTGACGCCACACTGTTAATGTAACACACCCAGGGAACAGCAGACTGACCCCACTCTGTCAATGTAACACACCCAGGGACGAGCAGACTGACCCAACTCTGTCAATGTAACACTCCCAGGGAAGATCAGACTGACCCCACTCTGTCAAAGTAACACACCCAGGGAAGACCAGACTGATCCCACTCTGTCAATGCAAGACACCCAGGGAAGAGCAGACTGACCCCACTCTGTCAATGTAGCACACCCAGGGAAGAGCAAACTGACCGCACTCTGTCAAAGTAACACTCCAAGGGAAGACCAGACTGACCTCACTCTGTCAATGCAACGCACACAGGGAAGATCAGACTGACCCCACTCTGTGAATATAACACACCCATGGAAGAGTAGATTGAACCCACTCTGTCAATGTAACACACCCAGGGAAGAGCAGACTGACCCCACTCTGTCAATGTAACACACCCAGTGAAGAGCAGACTGACCCCACTCTGTCAATGTAACACACCCAGAGAAGAGCAGACCAAACCCGCTCTGTCAATGTAACCCACCTAGGGAAGAGCAGACTGACCCCACTCTGTCAATGTAACACACCCAGAGAAGAGCAGACCAAACCCACTCTGTCAATGCAACACACACAGGGAAGATCAGACTGACCCCACTCTGTGAATATAACACACCCATGGAAGAGTAGATTGAACCCACTCTGTCAATGTAACACACCCAGGGAAGAGCAGACTGACCCCACTCTGTCAATGTAACACACCCAGTGAAGAGCAGACTGACACCACTCTGTCAATGTAACACACCCAGAGAAGAGCAGACCAAACCCGATCTGTCAATGTAACCCACCTAGGGAAGAGCAGACTGACCCCACTCTGTCAATGTAACACACCCAGAGAAGAGCAGACCAAACCCACTCTGTCAATGTAACCCACCTAGGGAAGAGCAGACTGACCCTACTCTGTCAATATAACACACCCAGGGAAGATCAGACTGACCCAACTCTGTGAATATAACACACCCAGGGAAGAGCAGACTGACCCCACTCTGTCAATGTAACACACCCAGGGAAGAGCAGACTGATCCCACACTGTCAATGCAAGACACCCAGGGAAGAGCAAACTGACTGAACTCTGTCAAAGTAACACTCCAAGGGAAGACCAGACTGACCTCACTCTGTCAATGCAACACACACAGGGAAGATCAGACTGACACCACTCTGTGAATATAACACACCCAGGGAAGAGCAGACTGACCCCACTCTGTCAACGTAACCCACCTAGGGAAGAGCAGACTGACGCCACTCTGTCAATGTAACACACCCAGAGAAGAGCAGACCAAACCCACTCTGTCAATGTAACCCACCTAGGGAAGAGCAGACTGACGCCACACTGTTAATGTAACACACCCAGGGAACAGCAGACTGACCCCACTCTGTCAATGTAACACACACAGTTACGAGCAGACTGACCCAACTCTGTCAATGTAACACTCCCAGGGAAGATCAGACTGACCCCACTCTGTCAAAGTAACACACACAGGGAAGACCAGACTGATCCCACTCTGTCAATGCAGGACACCCAGGGAAGAGCAGACTGACCCCACTCTGTCAATGTAGCACACCCAGGGAAGAGCAAACTGACCGCACTCTGTCAAAGTAACACTCCAAGGGAAGACCAGACTGACCTCACTCTGTCAATGCAACACACACAGGGACGAGCAGACTGACCTCACGCTGTCAATGTAACACACCCAGGGAAGAGCAGACGGACCCCACTATGGCAATGTAACCCACTCAGGGAAGAGCAGACTGACCCCACACTGTCAATGTAACACACCCAGGCAAGAGCAGACTGACCCCACTCTGTCAATGTAACCCACTCAGGGAAGAGCAGACTGACCCCACTCTGTCAATGTAACACACCCAGGGAAGAGCAGACTGACCCCACTCTGTCAATGTAACACACCCAGGGAATAGCAGACTGACCACAATCTGGCAATGTAAAGCTCCCAGGAAAGAGCAGATTGACACCACCCTGTCAATGTAATAAACCCAGGAAAGATCAGACTCACCCCACTCTGTCAATGTATCACACCCAGGGAAGAGCAGACTGACCCAATTCTTTCAATGTAACGCACCCAGGGAAGAGCAGATTGACACCACTCTGTCAATGTAACACACCCAGCGAAGAGCAGACTGACCCCACTCTGTCAATGAAACACACCCTGGAAAGAGCAGACAGACACCACTCTGTCAATGTTCCCCATGCAGGGAAGAGCAACATGACCCCACTGTGTCAATGCAACCCACCCAGGGAATATCAGACTGACCTCACACTCTCAGTGCAACACATGCAGGGAAGAGCAGAATGACCCCACTCTGTCAATGTAACACACCCAGGGAAGAGCAGACTGACCCCAATCAGTCAATATCACACACCCAGGGAAGAGCAGATGGACTCCACTCTGTCAGTGTAACAGACACAGGGAAGGGCAGACTGACCCCACGCTGTCAATGTAACACACCCATGGAAGAGCAGACTGACCCAACTCTGTCAATGTTACACACCCAGGGAATAGCAGTGTGACCCCACTCTGTCAATGTAACACACCGAAGGAAGAGCAGACTGACGCCACACTGTTAATGTAACACTCCCAGGGAACAGCAGACTGACCCCACTCTGTCAATGCAACACACCCAGGGACGAGCAGACTGACCCAACTCTGTTAATGTAACACACCGAGGGAAGAGCAGACTGACCCCACTCTGTCAAAGTAACACACCCTGGGAAGAGCAGGCTGACCCCACTCTGTCAATGTAGCACATCCAGGGAAGAGACGACTGACCCCACTCTGTCAATGTAACGCACCCAGTAAAGATCAGACTGACCCCACTCTGTCAATGTAACACACCCAGGGAAGAGCAGATGGACCCCACTCTGTCAGTGTAACACACCCATGGAAGAGGAGACTGACCCCACTCTGTCATTGTACCACACTCAGAGAAGAGCAGACTGACCCCACTCTGCCAATGTAACACACCCAGGGAAGAGCAGACTGACCCCACTCTGTCAATGTAACACACCCAGGGAAGAGAAGACTGACCCCACTCTGTCAAGGTACCACACCCAGGGACGAGCAGACTGACCCAACTCTGTCAATGTAACACTCCCAGGGAAGATCAGACTGACCCCACTCTGTCAAAGTAACACACCCAGGGAAGACCAGACTGATCGCACTCTGTCAATGCAAGACACCCAGGGAAGAGCAGACTGACCCCACTCTGTCAATGTAGCACACCCAGGGAAGAGCAAACTGACCGAACTCTGTCAAAGTAACACTCCAAGGGAAGACCAGACTGACCTCACTCTGTCAATGCAACACACACAGGGAAGATCAGACTGACCCCACTCTGTGAATATAACACACCCAGGGAAGAGCAGATTGAACCCACTCTGTCAATGTAACACACCCAGGGAAGAGCAGACTGACCCCACTCTGTCAATGTAACACACCCAGTGAAGAGCAGACTGACCCCACTCTGTCAATGTAACACACCCAGAGAAGAGCAGACCAAACCCGCTCTGTCAATGTAACCCACCTAGGGAAGAGCAGACTGACCCCACTCTGTCAATGTAACACACCCAGAGAAGAGCAGACCAGACCCACTCTGTCAATGTAACCCACCTAGGGAAGAGCAGACTGACTCTACTCTGTCAAGAGAACACACCCAGGGAAGATCAGACTGACCCAACTCTGTGAATATAACACACCCAGGGAAGAGCAGACTGACCCCACTCTGTCAATGTAACACACCCAGGGAAGAGCAGACTGATCCCACACTGTCAATGCAAGACTCCCAGGGAAGAGCAAACTGACTGAACTCTGTCAAAGTAACACTCCAAGGGAAGACCAGACTGACCTCACTCTGTCAATGCAACACACACAGGGAAGATCAGACTGACACCACTCTGTGAATATAACACACCCAGGGAAGAGCAGACTGACCCCACTCTGTCAACGTAACACACCCAGGGAAGAGCAGACTGACCCCACTCTGTCAATGTAACACACCCAGGGAAGAGCAGACCAAACCCGCTCTGTCAATGTAACCCACCTAGGGAAGAGCAGACTGACGCCACTCTGTCAATGTAACACACCCAGAGAAGAGCAGACCAAACCCACTCTGTCAATGTAACCCACCTAGGGAAGAGCAGACTGACGCCACACTGTTAATGTAACACACCCAGGGAACAGCAGACTGACCCCACTCTGTCAATGTAACACACACAGGGACGAGCAGACTGACCCAACTCTGTCAATGTAACACTCCCAGGGAAGATCAGACTGACCCCACTCTGTCAAAGTAACACACCCAGGGAAGACCAGACTGATCCCACTCTGTCAATGCAAGACACCCAGGGAAGAGCAGACTGACCCCACTCTGTCAATGTAGCACACCCAGGGAAGAGCAAACTGACCGCACTCTGTCAAAGTAACACTCCAAGGGAAGACCAGACTGACCTCACTCTGTCAATGCAACACACACAGGGACGAGCAGACTGACCTCACGCTGTCAATGTAACACACCCAGGGAAGAGCAGACGGACCCCACTATGGCAATGTAACCCACTCAGGGAAGAGCAGACTGACCCCACACTGTCAATGTAACACACCCAGGGAAGAGAAGACTGACCCCACTCTGTCAAGGTACCACACCAAGGGAAGAGCAGACTGACCCCAGTGTGTCAAAGTAACACACCCAGGGATGAGCAGACTGATCCCACTCTGTCAATGCTACACACCCAGGGAAGAGCAGACTGACATCAGTCTGTCAATGTAACCCACCCAGGGAAGAGCAGACTGACCCCACTCTGACAATTTAACAAACCCAGGGAAGAGCAGAGTGAAGCCACTCTGTCATTGTAACACACCCAGGGAAGAGCAGACTGACCCCTCTCTGTCAGTGTCACAGACACATGGAACAGCAGAATGATGCCACTCTGTCAATGCAACCCACCCAGGGAAGAGCAGACTGACACCACTCTGTCAATGTAACACACCCAGGGAAGACCAGACTGACCCAACTCTGTCAATGTGAGTCACCCAGGGAAGAGCAGACTGACCCCACTCTGTCAATGTAACACACCGAGTAACGAGCAGACGGACCCCACTCTGTCAATGTAACACACCCAGGGAAGAGCAGACTGACCCCACTCTGTCAATGTAACACACCCAGGGACGAGCAGACTGACCCCACTCTGTCAATGTAACCCACCCAGGGAAGAGCAGACTGACCCCACTCTTCAATGTAACAAACCCGGGGAAGAGCCGACTGACCCCTCTCTGTAAATGTAACACACCCAGGGAAGAGCAGAATGACGCCACTGAATCAATGTAACCCACCCAGGGAAGAGCAGACTGACCTCACACTGTCAGTGCAACACACCCTGTGAAGAGCAGACTGACCCCACTCTGTCAATGTAACACACCCAGGGACGAGCAGACTGACCCCACTCTGTCAATGTTACACACCCAAGGAAGAGCAGACGGACCCCACTCTGTCAATGTAACACACCCAGGGAAGATCAGACTGACCCCACTCTGACAATGTAACACACCCAGGGAAGAGCAGACTGACCCCACTCTGAAAATGTAACACACCCAGGGAAGATCAGACTGACCCAACTCTGTGAATATAACACACCCAGGGAAGAGCAGACTGACCCCACTCTGTCAATGTAACACACCCAGGGAAGAGCAGACTGACCCCACTCTGTCAAAGTAACACACCCAGGGAAGAGCAGATTGACCCCACTCTGTCAATGAAACACACCCAGAGAAGAGCAGACCAAACCCACTCTGTCAATGTAACCCACCTAGGGAAGAGCAGACTGACCCCACTCTGTCAATGTAACACACCCAGAGAAGAGCAGACCAAACCCACTCTGTCAATGTAACCCACCTAGGGAAGAGCAGACTGACCCTACTCTGTCAATATAACACACCCAGGGAAGAGCAGATGGACTCCACTCTGTCAGTGTAACAGACACAGGGAAGGGCAGACTGACCCCACGCTGTCAATGTAACACACCCATGGAAGAGCACACTGACCCAACTCTGTCAATGTAACACACCCAGGGAATAGCAGTGTGACCCCACTCTGTCAATGTAACACACCGAAGGAAGAGCAGACTGACGCCACACTGTTAATGTAACACACCCAGGGAACAGCAGACTGACCCCACTCTGTCAATGTAACACACCCAGTGACGAGCAGACTGACCCAACTCTGTCAATGTAACACTCCCAGGGAAGATCAGACTGACCCCACTCTGTCAAAGTAACACACCCAGGGAAGACCAGACTGATCCCACTCTGTCAATGCAAGACACCCAGGGAAGAGCAGACTGACCCCACTCTGTCAATGTAGCACACCCAGGGAAGAGCAAACTGACCGAACTCTGTCAAAGTAACACTCCAAGGGAAGACCAGACTGACCTCACTCTGTCAATGCAACACACACAGGGAAGATCAGACTGACCCCACTCTGTGAATATAACACACCCAGGGAAGAGCAGATTGAACCCACTCTGTCAATGTAACACACCCAGGGAAGAGCAGACTGACCCCACTCTGTCAATGTAACACACCCAGTGAAGAGCAGACTGACCCCACTCTGTCAATGTAACACACCCAGAGAAGAGCAGACCAAACCCGCTCTGTCAATGTAACCCACCTAGGGAAGAGCAGACTGACCCCACTCTGTCAATGTAACACACCCAGAGAAGAGCAGACCAAACCCACTCTGTCAATGTAACCCACCTAGGGAAGAGCAGACTGACCCTACTCTGTCAATATAACACACCCAGGGAAGAGCAGATGGACTCCACTCTGTCAGTGTAACAGACACATGGAAGGGCAGACTGACCCCACGCTGTCAATGTAACACACCCATGGAAGAGCAGACTGACCCAACTCTGTCAATGTAACACACCCAGGGAATAGCAGTTTGACCCCACGCTGTCAATGTAACACACCGAAGGAAGAGCAGACTGACGCCATACTGTTAATGTAACACACCCAGGGAACAGCAGACTGACCCCACTCTGTCAATGTAACACACCCAGGGACGAGCAGATTGTCCCCACTCTGTCAAAGTAACACACCCAGGGAAGATCAGACTGATCCCACTCTGTCAAAGTAACACACCCAGGGAAGACCAGACTGATCCCACTCTGTCAATGCAATACACCCAGGGAAGAGCAGACTGACACCACTCTGTCAATGTAGCACACCCAGGGAAGAGCAAACTGACCGCACTCTGTCAAAGTAACACTCCAAGGGAAGACCAGACTGACCTCACTCTGTCAATGCAACACACACAGGGACGAGCAGACTGACCTCACGCTGTCAATGTAACACACCCAGTGAAGAGCAGACGGACCCCACTCTGTCAATGTAACCCACTCTGGGAAGAGCAGACTGACCCCACACTGTCAATGTAACACACCCAGGGAAGAGCAGACTGACCCCACTCTGTCAATGTAACCCAGTCAGGGAAGAGCAGACTGACCCCACTCTGACAATGTAACACACACAGGTAAGAGCAGACTGACCCCACTCTGTCAATGTAACACACCCAGGGAATAGCAGACTGACCACAATCTGGCAATGTAACGCTCCCAGGAAAGAGCAGATTGACACCACCCTGTCAATGTAATAAACCCAGGAAAGATCAGACTCACCCCACTCTGTCAATGTATCACACCCAGGGAAGAGCAGACTGACCCAATTCTTTCAATGTAACGCACCCAGGGAAGAGCAGATTGACACCACTCTGTCAATGTAACACACCCAGCGAAGAGCAGACTGACCCCACTCTGTCAATGAAACACACCCTGGAAAGAGCAGACAGACACCACTCTGTCAATGTTCCCCATGCAGGGAAGAGCAACATGACCCCACTGTGTCAATGCAACCCACCCAGGGAATATCAGACTGACCTCACACTCTCAGTGCAACACATGCAGGGAAGAGCAGAATGACCCCACTCTGTCAATGTAATACACCCAGGGAATAGCAGACTGACCCCAATCAGTCAATATCACACACCCAGGGAAGAGCAGATGGACTCCACTCTGTCAGTGTAACAGACACAGGGAAGAACAGACTGACCCCACTCTGTCAATGTAACACACACAGCGAAGAGCAGACTGACCCCACTCTCTCAATGTAACACACACAGCGAAGAGCAGACTGACCCTGACTCTGTCAATGTAACACACCCAGGGAAGAGCAGACTGACCCCACTCTCTCAATGTAACACACCCAGAGAAGAGCAGACGGACTCCACTCTGTCAATGTAACACACACAGCGAAGAGCAGACTGACCCCACTCTGACAATGGAACACACCCAGGGAAGAGCAGACTGACACCACTCTGTCAATGTAACACACCCAGGGAAGAGCAGACTGACCACACTCTGTCAATGGAACACACCCAGGGAAGAGCAGACTGACCCCACTCTGTAAATGTAACACACCCTGGGAAGAGCAGACTGACCCCACTCTGTCAATGTAACCCACCCAGGGAAGGGCAGACTGACCCCACTCTGTCAATATAACACACACAGGGAAGAGCAGACTGACCCCATTCTGGCATTGTAACACACCCAGGGAAGAGCAGACTGACCACACTCTGTCAATGTAACACACTCAGGGAAGAGCAGACTGACCTCACTCTGTCAATGTAACAAACACAGCGAAGAGCAGACTGACCCAACTCTGTCAATGTAACACTCCCAGGGAAGATCAGACTGACCCCACTCTGTCAAAGTAACACACCCAGGGAAGACCAGACTGATCCCACTCTGTCAATGCAAGACACCCAGGGAAGAGCAGACTGACTCCACTCTGTCAATGTAGCACACCCGGGGAAAAGCAAACTGACCGCACTCTGTCAAAGTAACACTCCAAGGGAAGACCAGACTGACCTCACTCTGTCAATGCAACACACGCAGGGACGAGCAGACTGACCTCACGCTGTCAATGTAACACACCCAGGGAAGAGCAGACTGACCCCACACTGTCAATGTAACACACCCAGGCAAGAGCAGACTGACCCCACTCTGTCAATGTAACCCACTCAGGGAAGAGCAGACTGACCCCACTCTGTCAATGTAACACACCCAGGGAATAGCAGACTGACCACAATCTGGCAATGTAACGCTACCAGGAAAGAGCAGATTGACACCACCCTGTCAATGTAATAAACCCAGGAAAGATCAGACTCACCCCACTCTGTCAATGTATCACACCCAGGGAAGAGCAGACTGACCCAATTCTTTCAATTTAACGCACCGAGGGAAGAGCAGATTGACACCACTCTGTCAATGTAACACACCCAGCGAAGAGCAGACTGACCCCACTCTGTCAATGAAACACACCCTGGAAAGAGCAGACAGACACCACTCTGTCAATGTTCCCCATGCAGGGAAGAGCAACATGACCCCACTGTGTCAATGCAACCCACCCAGGCAATATCAGACTGACCTCACACTCTCAGTGCAACACATGCAGGGAAGAGCAGAATGACCCCACTCTGTCAATGTAACACACCCAGGGAAGAGATGACTGACCCCAATCAGTCAATATCACACACCCAGGGAAGAGCAGATGGACTCCACTCTGTCAGTGTAACAGACACAGGGAAGGGCAGACTGACCCCACGCTGTCAATGTAAAACACCCAGGGAAGAGCAGACTGAACCAACTCTGTCAATGTTACACACCCAGGGAATAGCAGTGTGACCCCACTCTGTCAATGTAACACACCGAAGGAAGAGCAGACTGACGCCACACTGTTAATGTAACACACCCAGGGAACAGCAGACTGACCCCACTCTGTCAATGCAACACACCCAGGGACGAGCAGACTGACCCAACTCTGTTAATGTAACACACCGTGGGAAGAGCAGACTGACCCCACTCTGTCAAAGTAACACACCCTGGGAAGAGCAGGCTGACCCCACTCTGTCAATGTAGCACATCCAGGGAAGAGACGACTGACCCCACTCTGTCAATGTAACACACCCAGGGAAGAGAAGACTGACCCCACTCTGTCAGTGTAACACACCCATGGAAGAGGAGACTGACCCCACTCTGTCATTGTACCACACGCAGGGAAGAGCAGACTGACCCCACTCTGTCAATGTAACACACCCAGGGAAGAGAAGACTGACCCCATTCATCAAGGTACCACACCCAGGGAAGAGCAGACTGACCCCAGTGTGTCAAAGTAACACACCCAGGGATGAGCAGACTGATCCCACTCTGTCAATGCTACACACCCAGGGAAGAGCAGACTGACATCACTCTGTCAATGTAACCCACCCAGGGAATAGCAGTGTGACCCCACTCTGTCAATGTAACACACCGAAGGAAGAGCAGACTGACGCCACACTGTTAATGTAACACACCCAGGGAACAGCAGACTGACCCCACTCTGTCAATGTAACACACCCAGGGACGAGCAGACTGACCCAACTCTGTCAATGTAACACTCCCAGGGAAGATCAGACTGACCCCACTCTGTCAAAGTAACACACCCAGGGAAGACCAGACTGATCCCACTCTGTCAATGCAAGACACCCAGGGAAGAGCAGACCAAACCCGCTCTGTCAATGTAACCCACCTAGGGAAGAGCAGACTGACCCCACTCTGTCAATGTAACACACCCAGAGAAGAGCAGACCAAACCCACTCTGTCAATGTAACCCACCTAGGGAAGAGCAGACTGACCCTACTCTGTCAATATAACACACCCAGGGAAGAGCAGATGGACTCCACTCTGTCAGTGTAACAGACACATGGAAGGGCAGACTGACCCCACGCTGTCAATGTAACACACCCATGGAAGAGCAGACTGACCCAACTCTGTCAAAGTAACACTCCAAGGGAAGACCAGACTGACCTCACTCTGTCAATGCAACACACACAGGGAAGATCAGACTGACCCCACTCTGTGAATATAACACACCCAGGGAAGAGCAGATTGAACCCACTCTGTCAATGTAACACACCCAGGGAAGAGCAGGCTGACCCCACTCTGTCAATGTAGCACACCCAGGGAAGAGCAAACTGACCGAACTCTGTCAAAGTAACACTCCAAGGGAAGACCAGACTGACCTCACTCTGTCAATGCAACACACACAGGGAAGATCAGACTGACCCCACTCTGTGAATATAACACACCCAGGGAAGAGCAGATTGAACCCACTCTGTCAATGTAACACACCCAGGGAAGAGCAGACTGACCCCACTCTGTCAATGTAACACACCCAGTGAAGAGCAGACTGACCCCACTCTGTCAATGTAACACACCCAGAGAAGAGCAGACCAAACCCGCTCTGTCAATGTAACCCACCTAGGGAAGAGCAGACTGACCCCACTCTGTCAATGTAACACACCCAGAGAAGAGCAGACCAAACCCACTCTGTCAATGTAACCCACCTAGGGAAGAGCAGACTGACCCTACTCTGTCAATATAACACACCCAGGGAAGAGCAGATGGACTCCACTCTGTCAGTGTAACAGACACATGGAAGGGCAGACTGACCCCACGCTGTCAATGTAACACACCCATGGAAGAGCAGACTGACCCAACTCTGTCAATGTAACACACCCAGGGAATAGCAGTTTGACCCCACGCTGTCAATGTAACACACCGAAGGAAGAGCAGACTGACGCCACACTGTTAATGTAACACACCCAGGGAACAGCAGACTGACCCCACTCTGTCAATGTAACACACCCAGGGACGAGCAGATTGTCCCCACTCTGTCAAAGTAACACACCCAGGGAAGATCAGACTGATCCCACTCTGTCAAAGTAACACACCCAGGGAAGACCAGACTGATCCCACTCTGTCAATGCAATACACCCAGGGAAGAGCAGACTGACCCCACTCTGTCAATGTAGCACACCCAGGGAAGAGCAAACTGACCGCACTCTGTCAAAGTAACACTCCAAGGGAAGACCAGACTGACCTCACTCTGTCAATGCAACACACACAGGGACGAGCAGACTGACCTCACGCTGTCAATGTAACACACCCAGTGAAGAGCAGACGGACCCCACTCTGTCAATGTAACCCACTCTGGGAAGAGCAGACTGACCCCACACTGTCAATGTAACACACCCAGGGAAGAGCAGACTGACCCCACTCTGTCAATGTAACCCAGTCAGGGAAGAGCAGACTGACCCCACTCTGACAATGTAACACACACAGGTAAGAGCAGACTGACCCCACTCTGTCAATGTAACACACCCAGGGAATAGCAGACTGACCACAATCTGGCAATGTAACGCTCCCAGGAAAGAGCAGATTGACACCACCCTGTCAATGTAATAAACCCAGGAAAGATCAGACTCACCCCACTCTGTCAATGTATCACACCCAGGGAAGAGCAGACTGACCCAATTCTTTCAATGTAACGCACCCAGGGAAGAGCAGATTGACACCACTCTGTCAATGTAACACACCCAGCGAAGAGCAGACTGACCCCACTCTGTCAATGAAACACACCCTGGAAAGAGCAGACAGACACCACTCTGTCAATGTTCCCCATGCAGGGAAGAGCAACATGACCCCACTGTGTCAATGCAACCCACCCAGGGAATATCAGACTGACCTCACACTCTCAGTGCAACACATGCAGGGAAGAGCAGAATGACCCCACTCTGTCAATGTAATACACCCAGGGAATAGCAGACTGACCCCAATCAGTCAATATCACACACCCAGGGAAGAGCAGATGGACTCCACTCTGTCAGTGTAACAGACACAGGGAAGAACAGACTGACCCCACTCTGTCAATGTAACACACACAGCGAAGAGCAGACTGACCCCACTCTCTCAATGTAACACACACAGCGAAGAGCAGACTGACCCTGACTCTGTCAATGTAACACACCCAGGGAAGAGCAGACTGACCCCACTCTCTCAATGTAACACACCCAGAGAAGAGCAGACGGACTCCACTCTGTCAATGTAACACACACAGCGAAGAGCAGACTGACCCCACTCTGACAATGGAACACACCCAGGGAAGAGCAGACTGACACCACTCTGTCAATGTAACACACCCAGGGAAGAGCAGACTGACCACACTCTGTCAATGGAACACACCCAGGGAAGAGCAGACTGACCCCACTCTGTAAATGTAACACACCCTGGGAAGAGCAGACTGACCCCACTCTGTCAATGTAACCCACCCAGGGAAGGGCAGACTGACCCCACTCTGTCAATATAACACACACAGGGAAGAGCAGACTGACCCCATTCTGGCATTGTAACACACCCAGGGAAGAGCAGACTGACCACACTCTGTCAATGTAACACACTCAGGGAAGAGCAGACTGACCTCACTCTGTCAATGTAACAAACACAGCGAAGAGCAGACTGACCCAACTCTGTCAATGTAACACTCCCAGGGAAGATCAGACTGACCCCACTCTGTCAAAGTAACACACCCAGGGAAGACCAGACTGATCCCACTCTGTCAATGCAAGACACCCAGGGAAGAGCAGACTGACTCCACTCTGTCAATGTAGCACACCCGGGGAAAAGCAAACTGACCGCACTCTGTCAAAGTAACACTCCAAGGGAAGACCAGACTGACCTCACTCTGTCAATGCAACACACGCAGGGACGAGCAGACTGACCTCACGCTGTCAATGTAACACACCCAGGGAAGAGCAGACGGACCCCACTATGGCAATGTAACCCACACAGGGAAGAGCAGACTGACCCCACACTGTCAATGTAACACACCCAGGCAAGAGCAGACTGACCCCACTCTGTCAATGTAACCCACTCAGGGAAGAGCAGACTGACCCCACTCTGTCAATGTAACACACCCAGGGAATAGCAGACTGACCACAATCTGGCAATGTAACGCTACCAGGAAAGAGCAGATTGACACCACCCTGTCAATGTAATAAACCCAGGAAAGATCAGACTCACCCCACTCTGTCAATGTATCACACCCAGGGAAGAGCAGACTGACCCAATTCTTTCAATTTAACGCACCGAGGGAAGAGCAGATTGACACCACTCTGTCAATGTAACACACCCAGCGAAGAGCAGACTGACCCCACTCTGTCAATGAAACACACCCTGGAAAGAGCAGACAGACACCACTCTGTCAATGTTCCCCATGCAGGGAAGAGCAACATGACCCCACTGTGTCAATGCAACCCACCCAGGCAATATCAGACTGACCTCACACTCTCAGTGCAACACATGCAGGGAAGAGCAGAATGACCCCACTCTGTCAATGTAACACACCCAGGGAAGAGATGACTGACCCCAATCAGTCAATATCACACACCCAGGGAAGAGCAGATGGACTCCACTCTGTCAGTGTAACAGACACAGGGAAGGGCAGACTGACCCCACGCTGTCAATGTAAAACACCCAGGGAAGAGCAGACTGAACCAACTCTGTCAATGTTACACACCCAGGGAATAGCAGTGTGACCCCACTCTGTCAATGTAACACACCGAAGGAAGAGCAGACTGACGCCACACTGTTAATGTAACACACCCAGGGAACAGCAGACTGACCCCACTCTGTCAATGCAACACACCCAGGGACGAGCAGACTGACCCAACTCTGTTAATGTAACACACCGTGGGAAGAGCAGACTGACCCCACTCTGTCAAAGTAACACACCCTGGGAAGAGCAGGCTGACCCCACTCTGTCAATGTAGCACATCCAGGGAAGAGACGACTGACCCCACTCTGTCAATGTAACACACCCAGGGAAGAGAAGACTGACCCCACTCTGTCAGTGTAACACACCCATGGAAGAGGAGACTGACCCCACTCTGTCATTGTACCACACTCAGGGAAGAGCAGACTGACCCCACTCTGTCAATGTAACACACCCAGGGAAGAGAAGACTGACCCCATTCTTCAAGGTACCACACCCAGGGAAGAGCAGA
This sequence comes from Chiloscyllium punctatum, assembly GCF_047496795.1. NCBI lineage: Eukaryota > Metazoa > Chordata > Chondrichthyes > Orectolobiformes > Hemiscylliidae > Chiloscyllium > Chiloscyllium punctatum. Next base: position 41,512,970 of record NC_092772.1, read on the forward strand.
CTGACCCCAGTGTGTCAAAGTAACACACCCAGGGATGAGCAGACTGATCCCACTCTGTCAATGCTACACACCCAGGGAAGAGCAGACTGACATCACTCTGTCAATGTAACCCACCCAGGGAAGAGCAGACTGACCCCACTCTGACAATGTAACACACCCAGGGAAGAGCAGAGTGAAGCCACTCTGTCATTGTAACCCACCCAGGGAAGAGCAGACTGACCCCTCTCTGTCAGTGTCACAGACACAGGGAACAGCAGACTGATGCCACTCTGTCAATGCAACACACCCAGGGAAGAGCAGACTGACCCCACTCTGTCAATGTAACACACCGAGTAACGAGCAGACGGACCCCACTCTGTCAATGTAACGCACCCAGGGAAGAGCAAACTGACCCCACTCTGTCAATGTAACACACCGAGTAACGAGCAGACGGACCCCACTCTGTCAATGTAACGCACCCAGGGAAGAGCAAACTGACCCCACTCTGTCAATGTAACACACCCAGGGAAGAGCAGACTGACCCCACTCTGTCAATGTTACCCACCCAGGGAAGAGCAGACTGAACTCACTCTGTCAATGTAACACACCCAGGGAAGAACAGACTGTCCCCACTCAGTCAATGTAACACACCCAGGGAAGAGCAGACTGACCCCACTCTGTCAATGTAACACACCCAGGGAAGAGCAGACTGACCCCACTCTGTCAATGTTACCCACCCAGGGAAGAGCAGACTGAACTCACTCTGTCAATGTAACACACCCAGGGAAGAACAGACTGTCCCCACTCAGTCAATGTAACACACCCAGGGAAGAGCAGACTGACCCCACTCTGTCAATGCAACACACCCAGGGAAGAGCAGACTGACCCCACTCTGTCAATGTAACACACCCAGGGAAGAGCAGACTGACCCCACTCTGTCAATGTTACCCACCCAGGGAAGAGCAGACTGAACTCACTCTGTCAATGTAACACACCCAGGGAAGAACAGACTGTCCCCACTCAGTCAATGTAACACACCCAGGGAAGAGCAGACTGACCCCACTCTGTCAATGCAACACACCCAGGGAAGAGCAGACTGACACCACTCTGTCAATGTAACACACCCAGGGAAGACCAGATTGACCCAACTCTGTCAATGTGTGACACCCAGGGAAGAGCAGACTGACCCCACTCTGTCAATGTAACACACCGAGTAACGAGCAGACGGACCCCACTCTGTCAATGTAACGCACCCAGGGAAGAGCAAACTGACCCCACTCTGTCAATGTAACACACCCAGGGAAGAGCAGACTGACCCCACTCTGTCAATGTTACCCACCCAGGGAAGAGCAGACTGAACTCACTCTGTCAATGTAACACACCCAGGGAAGAACAGACTGTCCCCACTCAGTCAATGTAATACACCCAGGGAAGAGCAGACTGACCCCACTCTGTCAATGTAACACACCCAGGGAAGAGCAGACTGACCCCACTCTGTCAATGTAACACACCCAGGGAAGAGCAGATTGACCCCACTCTGTCAATGTAACACACCCAGAGAAGAGCAGACCAAACCCACTCTGTCAATGTAACCCACCTAGGGAAGAGCAGATTGACCCCACTCTGTCAATGTAACACACCCAGAGAAGAGCAGACCAAACCCATTCTGTCAATGTAACCCACCTAGGGAAGAGCAGACTGACCCTACTCTGTCAATATAACACACCCAGGGAAGAGCAGATGGGCTCCACTCTGTCAGTGTAACAGACACAGGGAAGGGCAGACTGACCCCACGCTGTCAATGTAACACACCCATGGAAGAGCACACTGACCCAACTCTGTCAATGTAACACACCCAGGGAATAGCAGTGTGAACCCACTCTGTCAATGTAACACACCGAAGGAAGAGCAGACTGACGCCACACTGTTAATGTAACACACCCAGGGAACAGCAGACTGACCCCACTCTGTCAATGTAACACACCCAGGGACGAGCAGACTGACCCAACTCTGTCAATGTAACACTCCCAGGGAAGATCAGACTGACCCCACACTGTCAAAGTAACACACCCAGGGAAGACCAGACTGACCCCACTCTGTCAATGTAACCCACCCAGGGAAGAGCAGACTGACCCCACTCTTCAATGTAACACACCCGGGGAAGAGCCGACTGACCCCTCTCTGTAAATGTAACACACCCAGGGAAGAACAGAATGACCCCACTGAATCAATGTAACCCACCCAGGGAATATCAGACTGACCTCACACTGTCAGTGCAACACACCCTGTGAAGAGCAGACTGACCCCACTCTGTCAATGTAACACACCCAGGGACGAGCAGACTGACCCCACTCTGTCAATGTTACACACCCAAGGAAGAGCAGACGGACCCCACTCTGTCAATGTAACACACCCAGGGAAGATCAGACTGACCGCACTCTGACAATGTAACACACCCAGGGAAGAGCAGACTGAAGCCACTCTGTCAATGTAACACACCCAGGGAAGATCAAACTGACCCAACTCTGTGAATATAAAACACCCAGGGAAGAGCAGACTGACCCCACTCTGTCAATGTAACACACCCAGGGAAGAGCAGACTGACCCCACTCTGTCAATGTAACACACCCAGGGAAGAGCAGATTGACCCCACTCTGTCAATGTAACAGACCCAGAGAAGAGCAGACCAAACCCACTCTGTCAATGTAACCCACCTAGGGAAAAGCAGATTGACCCCACTCTGTCAATGTAACACACCCAGAGAAGAGCAGACCAAACCCACTCTGTCAATGTAACCCACCTAGGGAAGAGCAGACTGACCCTACTCTGTCAATATAACACACCCAGGGAAGAGCAGATGGACTCCACTCTGTCAGTGTAACAGACACAGGGAAGGGCAGACTGACCCCACGCTGTCAATGTAACACACCCATGGAAGAGCAGACTGACCCAACTCTGTCAAAGTAACACATCCAGGGAATAGCAGTGTGACCCCACTCTGTCAATGTAACACACCGAAGGAAGAGCAGACTGACGCCACACTGTTAATGTAACACACCCAGGGAACAGCAGACTGACCCCACTCTGTCAATGTAACACACCCAGGGACGAGCAGACTGACCCAACTCTGTCAATGTAACACTCCCAGGGAAGATCAGACTGACCCCACTCTGTCAAAGTAACACACCCAGGGAAGACCAGACTGATCCCACTCTGTCAATGCAAGACACCCAGGGAAGAGCAGACTGACCCCACTCTGTCAATGTAGCACACCCAGGGAAGAGCAAACTGACCGAAGTCTGTCAAAGTAACACTCCAAGGGAAGACCAGACTGACCTCACTCTGTCAATGCAACACACACAGGGAAGATCAGACTGACCCCACTCTGTGAATATAACACACCCAGGGAAGAGCAGACTGAACACACTCTGTCAATGTAACACACCCAGGGAAGAGCAGACTGACCCCACTCTGTCAATGTAACACACCCAGTGAAGAGCAGACTGACCCCACTCTTCAATGTAACACACCCGGGGAAGAGCCGACTGACCCCTCTCTGTAAATGCAACACACCCAGGGAAGAACAGAATGACCCCACTGAATCAATGTAACCCACCCAGGGAATATCAGACTGACCTCACACTGTCAGTGCAACACACCCTGTGAAGAGCAGACTGACCCCACTCTGTCAATGTAACACACCCAGGGACGAGCAGACTGACCCCACTCTGTCAATGTTACACACCCAAGGAAGAGCAGACGGACCCCACTCTGTCAATGTAACACACCCAGGGAAGATCAGACTGACCCCACTCTGTCAATGTAACACACCGAAGGAAGAGCAGACTGACGCCACACTGTTAATGTAACACACCCAGGGAACAGCAGACTGACCTCACTCTGTCAATGTAACACACACAGGGACGAGCAGACTGACCCAACTCTGTCAATGTAACACTCCCAGGGAAGATCAGACTGACCCCACTCTGTCAAAGTAACACACCCAGGGAAGACCAGACTGATCCCACTCTGTCAATGCAAGACACCCAGGGAAGAGCAGACTGACCCCACTCTGTCAATGTAGCACACCCAGGGAAGAGCAAACTGACCGAAGTCTGTCAAAGTAACACTCCAAGGGAAGACCAGACTGACCTCACTCTGTCAATGCAACACACACAGGGAAGATCAGACTGACCCCACTCTGTGAATATAACACACCCAGGGAAGAGCAGACTGAACCCACTCTGTCAATGTAACACACCCAGGGAAGAGCAGACTGACCCCACTCTGTCTATGTAACACACCCAGTGAAGAGCAGACTGACCCCACTCTTCAATGTAACACACCCGGGGAAGAGCCGACTGACCCCTCTCTGTAAATGTAACACACCCAGGGAAGAACAGAATGACCCCACTGAATCAATGTAACCCACCCAGGGAATATCAGACTGACCTCACACTGTCAGTGCAACACACCCTGTGAAGAGCAGACTGACCCCACTCTGTCAATGTAACACACCCAGGGAAGACCAGACTGACCCAACTCTGTCAATGTAGCACACCCAGGGAAGAGCAAACTGACCGCACTCTGTCAAAGTAACACTCCAAGGGAAGACCAGACTGACCTCACTCTGTCAATGCAACACACACAGGGACGAGCAGACTGACCTCACGCTGTCAATGTTACACACCCAGGGAAGAGCAGACTGACCCCACTCTGTCAATGTAACACACCCAGCGAAGAGCAGACTGACCCCACTCTGTCAATGTAACCCACCCAGGGAAGAGCAGACTGACCCCATTCTGTCAATGTAACACACCCAGCGAAGAGCAGACTGACCTCACTCTGTCAATGTAACACACACAGCGAAGAGCAGACTGACCCCACTCTGTCAATGTAACACACCCAGGGACGAGCAGACTGACCCCACTCTGTCAATGTTACACACCCAAGGAAGAGCAGACGGACCCCACTCTGTCAAAGTAACACACCCAGGGAAGAGCAGACTGAGCTCACTCTGTCAACGTAAGACACCCAGGGAAGAGCAGACTGACCTCACTCTGTCAACGTAACACACCGAGGGAAGAGCAGACTGACTCCACTCTGTCAATGTAACACACCCAGGGAAGAGCAGACTGACCTCACTCTGTCAACGTAACACACCCAGGGAAGAGCAGACTGACCCCACTCTGTTAATGTAACACACCCAGCGAAGAGCAGACTGACCCCAATCTGTCAATGTAACATACCCAGGGAAGAGCAGACTGACACCACTCTCTCAATGTCACACAGCCAGGGAAGAGCAGACTGACCCCACTCTGTCAAAGTAACACACCCAGGGAAGAGCAGACTGAGCTCACTCTGTCAACGTAAGACACCCAGGGAAGAGCAGACTGACCTCACTCTGTCAACGTAACACACCCAGGGAAGAGCAGACTGACCCCACACTGTCAGTGTAACACACCCAGGGAAGAGCAGACTGACCCCTCTCTGTCAATGTAACATACCCTGGGAAGAGCAGACTGACCCCACTCTGTCAATGTAACACACCCTGTGAAGAGCAGACTCACCCCACTCTGTCAATGTTACCCACCCAGGGAAGAGCAGATTGACAGAACTCTGTCAATGTAACACACCCAGCGAAGAGCAGACAGACCCCACTCTGTCAATGTAACACACCCAGGGAAGACCAGACTGACCCCACTCTGTCAATGTAACACACCCAGGGTAGAGCAGACTGACCCCACTCTGTCAATGTAACACACCCAGGGAAGAGCAGACTGAACCCACTCTGTCAACGTAACACACCCAGGGTAGAGCAGACTGACCGCACTCTGTCAACGTAACACACCCAGGGAAGAGCAGTCAGACCCCACTCTGTCAATGTAACACACCCAGGGAAGAGCAGTCAGACCCCACTCTGTCAATGTAACATACCCTGGGAAGAGCAGACTGACCCCACTCTGTCAATGTAACACACCCTGTGAAGAGCAGACTCACCCCACTCTGTCAATGTTACCCACCCAGGGAAGAGCAGATTGACAGAACTCTGTCAATGTAACACACCCAGCGAAGAGCAGACAGACCCCACTCTGTCAATGTAACACACCCAGGGAAGAGCAGACTGACCCCACTCTGTCAATGTAACACACCCAGGGTAGAGCAGACTGACCCCACTCTGTCAATGTAACACACCCAGGGAAGAGCAGACTGACCCCACTCTGTCAACGTAACACACCCAGGGTAGAGCAGACTGACCGCACTCTGTCAACGTAACACACCCAGGGAAGAGCATTCAGCCCCCACTCTGTCAATGTAACACACCCAGGGAAGAGCAGTCAGACCCCACTCTGTCAATGTAACTCAACCAGGGAAGAGCAGACTGACCCCACTCTGTCAATGTAACACACCCAGTGGAGAGCAGACTGACCCCACTCTGTCAAACAAACATACACAGGCAAGAACATACTGACTCCAAATGTCAATATAACCCTTCCAGGGAAGAGCAGACTGACCCAACTCTGTGAATGTAACGCACCCAAGGGAAGAGCAGACTGACCTCAATCTGTCAATGTAACCCACCCAGGGAAGAGCAGACTGACCCCACTCTGACAATGTAACACACCCAGGTAAGAGCAGACTGACCCCACTCTGTCAATGTAACACACCCAGGGAAGAACAGACTGACCCCACTCTGTCAACGTAACACACCCAGGGAAGAACAGACTGACCCCACTCTGTCAATGAAACACACCCAGGGAAGAGCAGACTGACCCCACTCTGTCAATGTAACACACCCAGGGAAGAGTAGACTGACCCCACTCTGTCAATGTAACACACCCAGGGAAGAGCAGACTGAACCCAGTCTGTCAATGTAACACACCCAGGGAAGAGCTGACTTTACACACTCTGTCAATGTAACGCACCCTGGGAAGAGCAGACTGACCCCACTCTGTCAATGTAACACACCCAGGGAAAGACAGACTGACCCCACTCTCTCAATGTAACACACTCAGGGAAGAGCAGACTGACACCACTCTGTCAATGTAACACACCCAGGGAAGAACAGACTGACCCCACTCTGTCAATGTAACACACCCAGGGAAGAACAGACTGACCCCACTCTGTCAATTTAACACACCCAGTGAATAGCAGACTGACCCCACTCTGTCAATGTAACACACCCAGGGAAGAACAGACTGACCCCACTCTGTCAATGTAACCCACCCAGGGAAGAGCAGACTGACCCCACTCTGTCAATGTAACACACACAGCGAAGAGGAGATTGACCCCACTCTGTCAATGTAACACACCCAGGGAAGAGCAGACTGACCCCACTCTGTCAATGTAACTCACCCAGGGAAGAGCAGACTGACCCCACTCTGTCAATGTAACTCACCCAGGGAAGAGCAGAGTGACCCAACTCTGTCAATGTAACACACCCAGGGAAGAGCAGACTAACCCCACTCTGTCAATGTAACACAAACAGGGAAGAGCAGACTGACCTCACTCTGTCAATGTAACCCACCCAGGGAAGAGCAGACTGACCCCTCTCTGTCAGTGTAACACACCCAGGGAAGAGCAGATTGACCCCACTCTGTCAATGAGCACACCCAGGGAAGAGCAGACTGACCCCACTCTGTCAATGTAACACACCCAGGGAAGAGCAGACTGACCCCATTCTGTCAATGTCACACACCCAGGGAAGAGCAGACTGACCCCACTCTGTCAATGTAACACACCCAGTGAAGAGCAGACTGACCCCATTCTGTCAATGTAACACACCCAGGGAAGAGCAGACTGAACCCACTTGTCAATGTAACCCACCCAGGGAAGAGCAGACTGAACCCACTTGTCAATGTAACACACCCAGGGAAGAGCAGACTGACCTTACTCTGTGAATGTAAATACCCAGGGGAGAGCAGACTGACCCTACTCTGTCAATGTAACTCTCCCGGGGAAGAGCCGACTGACCCCACTCTGTCAATGTAACACGCGCAGGGAGGAGCAGTCTGACCCCACTCTGTCAATGTAACCCACCCAGTGAAGAGCAGACTGACCCCACTCTGTCAATGTAACACACCCAGGCAAGAGCAGACTGACCTCACTCTGTCAAACAAACATACACAGGCAAGAGCAGACTGAACCCTGTCTGTCATTGTAACCCAACCACGGAAGAGCAGACTGACCCCACTCTGTCAATGTAACTCAACCTTAGAAGTGTGTACCGATCCCTCTCTGGGAATGCAATACACCCAGGGAGGAGTAGACTGACCTCACTCTTTCAATGTATCACACCCAGGGTAGAGCAGACTGACCCCACTCTGTCAATGTAACACACCCAAGGGAAGAGCAGAATGACCTCAATCTGTCAATGTAACACACCCAGGCAAGAGCAGACTGACCTCACTCTGTCAAACAAACATACACAGGCAGGAGCAGACTGACCCCACTCTGTCATTGTAACCCAACCACGGAAGAGCAGACTGACCCCACTTTGTCAATGTAACTCAACCTTGGAAGTGTGTACTGACCCCTCTCTGGGAATGCAATACACCCAGGGAGGAGTAGACTGACCGCACTCTTTCAATGTATCACACCCAGGGAAGAGCAGACTGACCCCACTCTGTCAATGTAACACACCCAAGGGAAGAGCAGACTAACCTCAATCTGTCAATGTAACCCACCCAGGGAAGAGCAGATTGACACCACTCTGTCAATGTATCACACCCAAGGGAAGAGCAGACTGACCTCAATCTGTCAATGTAAAACACCCAGGGAAGAGTAGACTGACCCCACTCTGACAATGTAACAAAGACAGGGAAGAGTAGACTGACCCCACTCTGTCAATGTAACACACCCAGGGAAGAGCAGACTGACCCCACTCTGTCAATGTAACACACCCAGGGAAGAGCAGACTGACCGCACTCTGTCAATGTAACTCTAATAGGCAAGAGCAGACTGACCTCAGTCTATCAGTGTAACTCAAATAGGCAAGAGTAGACTGACCCCACTCTGTCAATGTAACACACCCAGGGAAGAGCAGACTGACCCCACTCTGTCAATGTAACACACCCAGGGAAGAGCAGACTGACCCCACTCTGTCAGTGTAATACACCCAGGGAAGTGCAGACTGACCCCTCTCTGTCAATGTAACTCAACCTTGGAAGTGTGTACTGACCCCTCTCTGGGAATGCAATACACCCAGGGAGGAGTAGACTGACCTTCACTGTGTAAATGTAACCCAACCAAACCAGAGCAGACTGACACCACTGTGACAAACTAACTTACACAGGCAAGAGCAGATGACCCAACAGATGACCTGGTGGCTGGGTCAATCCAGGTGTTATGGTCTGAAATGCAATGTCTGGGTTTATGGGATAGATCGGATTAATCCCGGGGTTAGTGTCTGGAACACAGTGTGTGAGATTGTGGGATAGGCTGGAATATTTCAGGAGTTAGGTTCTGGAACACAGTGCTTTAGAGAGTGGGATATGTCGGATTAATCTAGAGGTAAGTGTCTGGAATACAGTGCCTGAGAGTGTGGGATAGGTCGGATTAATCCAGGGGTGAGGATCTGGAATACAGTGTGTGAGAGTGTGGGGAGCCGGGTCAATCCAGGGGTTAAGGTTTGTAATACATTGTCTGAGTTTATGGGATAGACCGGATTAATCGAGGGGTAGGGTCTGGAATACAGTGTGTGAGTGTGCGATAAGATGAAATATTCCAGGAGTTAGGGTCTGGAACACAGTGCCTGAGAGTGTGGGATAGGCTGGATTAATCCAGTGGTTAGGGTCTGGAATACAGTGTCTGAGAGTGTAGGATAGGCCGGATTAATCCAGGGGTGAGCGTCTGGAACGCAATGTGTGAGTGTGGGATAGGCCGGAATATTCCAGGAGTTAGGGTCTGGAATGCAGTGCTTGAGAGTGTGGGATAGGTCGGATTAATCCAGGGGTAAGTGTCTGGAATACAGTGCCTGAGAGTGTGGTATAGGCCGGGTAAATCCAGAGGTTAGGGTCTGGAACAAAGTGTCTGAGAGTGTGGGGTATTCCGGGTCAATTCAATGGTTCGGGTCTGGAACACAGTGTTTAAGAGTGTGGGATAGGCCGGATTAATCCAGGGGTTAGGGTCTGGAACACAGTGTTTAAGAGTGTGGGATAGGCCAGATTAATCCAGGGGTTAGGGTCTAGAACGCAATGTCTGAGAATGTGGGATAGGCCGGATTCATCCAGGGGTTAGGGTCTGGAACACAGTGCCTGTGAGTGTGGGATAGGCCGGATTAATCCAGGGGTTAGATTCTGGAACAAAGTGCCTGAGAATCTGGGGAGATTGGAATAATCTAGCATTTAGTGCCTGGAACACAGTGTCTGAGCGTGTGGGGTAGGCCGGATTAATCCAGGGGCTAGGGTCTGGAACACAGGGCCTGAGAGTGTGGGGGAGGCTGGATTAATCCTGTGTTTAGGGTCTGGAACACTGTGTCTGAGAATGTGTGAAAGGCCGGATTAATTCAGGGGTTAGGATCTGGAACAAAGTGCCTGAGAGCGTGGGGTAGGCCGGATCAATCCAGTGGTTAGGGTCTGGAACAAAGTCCATGAGACTGTGGTACAGGCCGTAATAATCCAGGGGTTAGGGTCTGCATCACAGTGCCTCAGAGTGTGGAATGGGCCGGATTAATCCTGGGTTTAGGGTCTCGAACACAGTGTCTGAGAGCCTGGGTTAGGCCGGAATAATACAGGGGTTAAGGTCTGAAACACAGTGCCTGAGACTGTGGGATAGGCCGGATTACTCCAGGAATTAGGGTCTGGAACACAGAACCTGAGAGTGTGTATTGGCAGAATTAATCCATGGGTTAGGGTCTGGAACACAGTGTCAGAGAGTTTGTGGTGGCCGGGTTAATCCAGGGGTTAGGATCTGGAATACATTGTCTGGGTTTATGGGATAGACCAGATTAATCTAGGGGTTAGGGTCTGGAACAGTATGTGAGTGTGGGATAGGCCGGAATATTCCAGGAGATAGGGTCTGGAATGCAGTGCTTGAGAGAGTGGGATAGGTCGGATTAATCGAGGCGTAAGTGTCTGGAATACAGTGCCTGAGAGTGTGGGATAGGCCAGATTAATCCAGGGTTTAGGGTCTGGAACAAAGTGTCTGGGAGTGTGGGGTAGTCCGGTTCAATTCAATGGTTAGGGTCTGGAATGCAGTGTCAAAGAGTGTGGGATAGGCTGGAAAAATCCAGGGGTTAGGATCTGGAACATAGTGTCTGAGAGTGAGGGATAGACCATAAAAATCCAGGGATTAGGGTCTGGAACACAGTGCCTGAGGATGTGAGATAGGCCGGATTAATCCAGGGGTTAGGATCTGGAACAACGTTCCTGAGAGTGTGGGGTAGGCCGGATTCATCCAGGGGTTAGGGTCTGGAACAGTGTCTGATGGTGTCGGATAGTCTGGAAAAGTCCAGGGTTTAGTGTCAGGAATACAGTGTCTGAGAGTGTGGGATAGGCTGGATTAATCCAGTGGTTAGGATCTGGAACACAGGGACAGAGTGTGTGGGGGAGGCCGGATTAATCCAGGGGTTAGGGTCTGGAACACAATGTCTGAGAGTGTGGGGGAGGCCGGATTAATTCAGGGGTTAGGGTCTGGATAACAATGTCTGAGAGTGTGGGTAAAGCCGAATTAATCCAGCGGTTTGGGTCCGGAATACAGTGTCTGCGGGAGTAGGATCGGACGGATTAATCCAGGCGTTAGGGACTGGTACAAAGTGCCAGAAAGTGTAGGGAAGGCCGATTCAATCCCAGGGTTAGAGTCTGGAACAAAGTATCTGGGAGTGTGGGATAGGCCGGATTAATGCAGGGATTAGGGTCTGGAAGACCGTGTCTGAGAGTGTTGTATAGACCAGGTCCATCCAATGGTTAATGTCTGGAACGCAGTGTCTGACGGTGTGGGATAGTCTGGAAAAATCCAGGGTTTAGGGTCAGGAATACAGTCTCTGAGAGAGTTGGATAGGCTGAATTAATCCAGGGGTTAGGGTCTGGAACAAAGTGTCTGGGAGTGTGGGATAGGCTGGAAAAGATCCAGGGTTAGGGTCTGGAACAAAGTGGCTGAAAGTGTGGGATAGTCTGCAAAAATCCAGTGTTTAAGGTCAGGAACACAGTGTCTGAGAGTGTGGGATACGCTGGATTAATCCAGTGGTTAGGGTCTGGAACACAATGTCACAGAGTATGGGATAGGCCGGATTAATCCAGCGGTTTTGGTCCGGAATACAGTGTCTGAAGGAGTAGGATAGGCCGGATTAATCCAGGCATTAGGGACTGGTACAAAGTGCCAGAAAGTGTGGGGAAGGCCGATTCAATTCAAGGGTTAGAGTCTGGAACAAAGTGTCTGGGAATGTGGGACAGACAGGATTAATGCAGGGATTAGGGTCTGGAAGACAGTGCCTGAGAGTGTGGGACAGGCTGGTTTAATCCAGTGGTTAGGGTCTGGAACACAGTGTCAGAAAGTGTGGGGGAGGCCGGATTAATCCAGGGGTTAGGGTCTGGATAACAATGTCTGAGAGTGTGGAAAAAGCCGAATTAATCCAGCGGTTTGGGTCCGGAATACAGTGTCTGGGGGATTAGGATCGGCCTGATTAATCCAGGCATTAGGGACTGGTACAAAGTGCCAGAAAGTGTAGGGAAGGCCGATTCAATTCAAGGGTTAGAGTCTAGAACAAAGTATCTGGGAGTGTGGGATAGGCAGGATTAATGCAGGGATTAGGGTCTGGAAGACAGTGCCTGAGAGTGTTGTATAGACCAGGTCCATCCAATGGTTAATGTCTGGAACGCAGTGTCTGACGGTGTGGGATAGTCTGGAAAAATCCAGGGTTTAGGGTCAGGAATACAGTCTCTGAGAGAGTGGGATAGGCTGGATTAATCCAGTGGTTAGGGTCTGGAACACAATGTCTGAGAGGGTGGGATAGGCCGGATTAATCCAGGGGTTAGGGTCTGGAACACAATGTCTGAGAGGGTGGGATAGGCCGGATTAATCCAGCGGTTGGGTCCGGAATACAGTGTCTGCGGGAGTAGGATAGGCCGGATTAATCCAGGCGTTAGGGACTGGTACTAAGTGCCAGAAAGTGTGGGGAAGGCCGATTAAATTCCAGAGTTAGAGTCTGGAACAAAGTGTCTGGGAATGTGGGACAGGCAGGATTAATGCAGGGATTAGGGTCTGGAAGACAGTGTCTGAGAGTGTGGGATCGGCCGGGTCAATCCAATGGTTAGTGTCTGGAACGCAGTGTGTGAGTGTGGGATAGGTTGGAATATTCCAGGAGTGAGGGTCTGGAACGCAGTGCTTGAGAGAGTGGGATAGGTCGGATTAATCCAGGGGTTAGGGTCTGGAACACAGTGCCTGAGAGTGTGGAATGGGCCGGATTAAACCTAGATTTAGGGTCTCGAACACAGTGTCTTAGAGTCTGGGGGAGGCCGGAATATCCAAGGGTTAGGGTCAGGAACGCAATGTCTGAGAGTGTGGGATGGCCCAGATTAATCCAGGGGTTCGGGTCTGGAACAAAGTGCCTGAGAGTGTGGGATAGGCCGGATTAATCCAGGGGTTAGGGTCTGCAACACAGAGCCTGAGAGTGTGGGTAGGCCAGTTCTATCCATGGGTTAGGGTCTGGAATACAGTGTCTAAGAGTGTGGGATAGGCTGGAAAGATCCAGGGGTTAGGGTCTGGAACACAGTGCCTGAGAATGTGAGATAGGCCGCGTCAATCCAGTGGTTAGGGTCTGGAACAAAATGCCTGAGTGTGGGATAGGCTGGATTAATCCAGCGGTTTGTGTCCGGAATACAGTGTCTGCGGGAGTAGGATCAGCCGGATTAATCCAGGGGTTAGGGTCTGGTACAAAGTGCCAGAAAGTGTAGGGAAGGCCGATTCAATCCCAGGGTTAGAGTCTGGAACAAAGTGTCTGGGAGTGTGGGATAGGCCGGATTAATCCAGGGGGTAGGGTCTGGAACACAGTGTCTGAGAGTGTGGGATAGGCCAGGCCCTGCCAATGGTTAGTATCTGGAACGCAGTGCCTGAGAATTTGGGGTAGGCTGGAATATTCCAGGAGTTAGGGTCTGGAACGCAGTGCTTGAGAGAGTGGGATAGGCCAGATTAATCCAGGGGTTAGAGTCTGGAACAAAGTGCCTGAGAGTGTGGGGTGGCCGGATTAATCCAGGAGTTAGGGTCTGGAACGCAGTGCTTGAGAGAGTGGGATAGGCCGGATTAATCCAGGGGTTAGGGTCTGGAGCACAGTGTCTGAGAGTGTGGGATAGGCCAGGCCCTGCCAATGGTTAGTGTCTGGAACACAGTCCCTGAGAGTGTGGGATAGACCGGATTAATCCAGTGGTTAGGGTCTTGAACACAGGGTCAGAGTCTGTGGAGAAGTCCCGATTAATCCAGGGGTTAGGGTCTGGAACACAGGGCCAAAGTGTGTGGGAAGTCTGGATTAATCCAGTGGTTAGGGTCTGCATCACAGTGCCTCAGAGTGTGGAATGGTACGAATTAATCCTGGGTTTAGGGTCTCGAACACAGTGCCTTAGAGTCTGGGGGAGGCCAGAATAATCCAGGGGTTTGGGTCTGAAACACAGTGTCTGAGAGCGTGATGGAGGCCGGGTCAATCCAGGGGTTAGAGTCTGGAACACAGTGTCTGAGTGTGGGATAGGTCGGATTAGTCCAGGGGTTAGGGTCTGGAACGCAGTGTCTGAGACTGTGTGATAGGTCGGATTAGTCCAGGGGTTAATGTCGGGAACACAGTGTCTGAGAGTGTTGAGTAGGCCAGATTGATCCAGGAATTAGGGTCTGGAACACAGAGCCTGGGAGTGTGTATTGGCCGGATTAATCCAGGTGTTCGGATCTGGAACAAAGTGCCTAAGAGTGTGGGATAGGCCGGGTCAATCCAGTGGTTAGGGTCTGGAATACAGTGTCTGCGGGAATAGGAGAGGCTGGATTAATCGAGGGGTTAGGGTCTGTTACAAAGTGCTGGAAAATGTGGGGAAGGCCGATTCAATCCCGGGATTAGAGTCTGGAACAAAGTGTCTGGGAGTGTAGGATAGGCCGGAATAATGCAGGCGTTAGGGTCTGGAACACAGTGTCTGAGAGTGTGGGATAGGCCGGATTAATCCTGGGTTTAGAGTCTTGAACACAGTGTCTAAGAGTGTGGGATAGGCTGGAAAAATCCAGGGGTTAGAGACTGGCACAAAGTGCCTGAGAGTCTGGGATCGGCTGGATTAATCCAGTGGTTAGGTCTGGAACACAGGGCCAGAGTGTGTGGGGGAGTCTGGATTAATCCAGTGGTTAGGGTCTGCATCACAGTGCCTCAGAGTGTGTAATGGTACGAATTAATCCTGGGTTTAGGGTCTCGAACACAGTGCCTTAGAGTCTGGGGGAGGCCAGAATAATCCAGGGGTTAGGATCTGAAACACAGTGTCTGAGAGTGTGATGGAGGCCGGGTCAATCCAGGGGTTAGAGTCTGGAACACAGTGTCTGAGTGTGGGAAAGGTCGGATTAGTCCAGTGGTTAGGGTCTGGAACGCAGTGTCTGAGAGTGTGGGATAGTCTGGATTAATCCAGGGGTTAGGGTCGGGAACAATGTGCCTGAGAGTGTGGGCTAGGCCGGATTAATCCAGGATTTAGTGTCTGGAACACTGTCTGAGAGTGTGGAATAGGCTGGATTAATCCAGGGGTTAGGGTCTGGAACACAGTCCCTGAGACTGTGGGATAGGCTGGATTAATCCAGGGGTTAGGGTCTGGAACACAGTGTCAGAGAGTTTGTGGTGGCCGGGTCAATCCAGGGGTTAGGGTCTGGAACACAGTGTCAGAGAGTTTGGAGTGGCTAGTTCAATCCAGGGGTTAGGGTCTGGAATTACATTGTCTGAGATTTGTGCGATAGACCGGATTAATCCAGGGGTTAGGGTCTGGAACACAGTGTGTGAGTGTGGGATAGGCCGGAATATTCCAGGAGTTAGGGTCTGGAACACAGTGCTGTAGAGAGTAGGATAGGTCGGATTGACCTAGTGGTAAGTGTCTGGAATACAGTGCCTGAGAATATGGGATAGGCCGGATTAATCCATGGGTTAGGGTCTGGAATACATTGTTTGAGAGTGTGGGGACACCGGGTCAATCCAGGGATTAGGGTCTGGAACACAGTGGCCGAGCGTGTGGGATAGGCCGGATTAATCCAGGGGTTAGGATCTGGAACACAATGTCTGAGCGTGAGGGATAGGCCGGATTAATCCAGGTGTTAAGGTCTGGAACACAGCATTTGAGAGTGTGGGATAGGCTGGATTAATACAGCGGTTTGGGTCTGGAATACAGTGTCTGCGGGAGTAGGATAGGCTGGATTAATCCAGGAGTTAGGGTCTAGTACAAAGTGCTGGAAAGTGTGAATGACGATTCAATCCAGGAGTTAGAGTCTGGAACAAAGTGTCTGGGAGTGTAGGATAGGCCGGATTAATCCAGGGGTTAGGGTCTGGAACACAGTAACTGTGAGTGTGGGATAGGCCGAATTACTCCAGGAATTAGCGTCTGGAACACAGAGCCTGAGAGTGTATTGGCCGGATTAATCCAGGGGTTAGAGTCTGGAACACAGTGTCAGAGAGTTTGGGGTGGCCGGGTCAATCCAGGGGATAGGGTCTGGAATACATTATCTGAGTTTATGGAATAGACCGGATTAATCCAGGGGTTAGGGTCTGGAACACAGTGTCTGAGAGTGTGGGATAGGCTGGATTAATCCAGCCGTTCGGCTCTGGAATACAGTGTGTGTGGAAGTAGGATAAACCGGATTAATCTAGGGGTTAGAGTCTGGTATAAAGTGCCGGAAAATGTGGGAAAGGCCGATTCAATCCCGGGGTTAGAGTCTGGAACAAAGTGTCTGGGAGTATAGGATAGGCCGGATTAATCCAGTGATTAGGTTCTAGAGAATGTGGGATAGGATGGATTGATCCAGGGGTTAGTGTCTGGAATACAGTGTCCGAGAGTTTGGGGTGGCCGGGTCAATCCAGGGGTTAGGGTCTGGAATACATTCTCTGAGTTTATGGGATAGACCTGATTAATCCAGGGGTTAGGGTGTGGAACACAGTGTGTGAGTGTGGGATAGGCCAGAATATTCCAGGAGTTAGGGTCTGGAACACAGTGTCTGAGAGAGTGGGATAGGCCCGGTCAATCCAGGAGTTAGGGTCGGGAACACAGAGCCTGAGAGTTTGGGATTGTCCGGAGTAATGCAGGGGTTAGGGTCTGGAACACAATGTCTTAGATTATGGGATAGGCCGGATTAATCCAGGGGTTTGTGTCTGGAATATAGTAATTGTGAGAGTGGGGTAGGTCAGAATAATCCAGGGGTTAGTGTCTGGAACATGGGTCTGAGGGTGTGGGATAGGCCAGATTTATCCAAGGGCTAGGATCTGGACTACAGTGTCTGGGATAGGCGGGATTAATCCAGACGTTAGGGTCTGGAACACAGTGCCTGAGAGGGTGTATTGGCCGGGTCAATCCAGCGGTTAGGGTCTGGAACAAAGAGCCTGAGAGTGTGGGATAGGCCGGATTAATCCAAGGATTAGGGTCTGGAACACAGAGCCTGAGAGTGTGTATTGGCCGGATTATTCCAGGGGTTAGGGTCTGGAACAAAGAGGCTGAGAGTGTGGGGGAGACCGGATTAATCCACCGGTGAATGCCTGGAACACAGTGTCTGGGAGTGTAGGATAGGCCCGGTCTATCCAGGGGTAAGGCACTGGAACATAATGTCTGAGAGTGTGGGATAGGTCGGATTAATCCAGGGGTTAGGGTCTGGAAAACAGTGTCCGAGAGTGTGTGGGGAGAGCAGGTTAATCCAGGGGTTAGGGTCCGAAACACATTGTGTGACAGTGGGATAAACCGGAATATTCCAGGAGTTAGGGTCTGGAACGCAGTGCTTGAGAGAGTGGAATAGGTCAGATTAATCCAAAGGTTAGAGTCTGGAATACAGTGCCCGAGAGTATGGGGACACCGGGTCTATCCAGGGGTTAGGGTCTGGAACACAGTGTTTTAGCGTGAGGGATAGGCCGGATTAATCCAGGTGTTAAAGTCTGGGACACAGCGTTTGAGAGTGTGGGATAGGCTGGATTAATGCAGGAGTTAGGGTCTGGTACAAATTACTGGAAAGTGTGGGGAAGGCCGATTCAATCCCGGGGTTAGAGACTGGAATAAAGTATCTGGGAGTGTGGGATAGGCCGGATTAATCCAGGCATTAGGGTCTGGAACACAGTGTCTGAGAGTGTGGGATAGGCCGGCTTAATCCAGGGGTTAGCGTCTGGAATAAAGTGCATGAGAGTGTGGGGAGGCCAGAATAATCCAGAGGTTAGGGTCTGGAACACAGTGTCTGAGAGTGTGGGATAAACCGGATTAATTCAGAGATTAGGGTCTGGCCCAATATGCTGTTAAGTGTGGGATAGGCCGGATTAATCTAGGGGTTAGGGTTTGGAACAAAGTGCCTGAGAGTGTGGGGAGGCTGGAATAACCCAGGATTTAGGGATTGGAACTCAGTGTCTGAGAGTGTGGAATAGGCCGGGTCAATCCAATGGTTAGTGTCTGGAACACAGTGGCTGAAAGTGTGGGATAGGCCGGAATACTCCAGGAGTTAGCTTCTAGAACACAGTGTCTCAGAAGGTGGGATAGGCCGGATTAATCCAGGGGTTAGGGTCTGGAACACAGTGTCTGAGAGTATGGGGGAGGCCGGATTTCTCGAGGGGTTAGGTTCTAGAACACAGTGTCTGAGAGTATGGGAAAGGCCGG
Source organism: Chiloscyllium punctatum (assembly GCF_047496795.1). Classification (NCBI taxonomy): domain Eukaryota; kingdom Metazoa; phylum Chordata; class Chondrichthyes; order Orectolobiformes; family Hemiscylliidae; genus Chiloscyllium; species Chiloscyllium punctatum. The sequence continues at coordinate 41,531,728 of NC_092772.1, forward strand.
ATTAATCTTGGGGATAGGGTCTGGAATACAGTGTCTGAGAGCGTGGGATAGGCCCGGTCAATCCAGGGGTTCGGATCTGTAACACAGTGTCCGAGAGTGTGCGGGAGGCTGGATTAATCCAGGGATTAGCGTCTGGAACACAGTGTCTGAGAGTGTGGGATGGGCCGGATTAATCCAGGGGTTAGGGTCTGGAAAACAGAGTCTGAGACAGTGGGATAAATGGGATTAATACAGGAATTAGGCTCTGGAACAGAGTGCCTGAGAGTGTGGGATAGGCCGGATTAATCCAGGGGTTACGGTCGGGAACACAGTGCCTGTGAGTGTGTGATAGGCCGGATTAATGCTGGGGTTTGGGTCTGGAACACAATGTCTGAGATTGGGTGATAGGCCGGATTAATCCAGGGGTTTGTGTCTGGAATATAGTACTTGTGAGTGTGGGGTAGTTCGGAATAATCCAGGGGTTAGTGTCTGGAACATGTGTCTGAGAGTGTGGGATAGGCTAGGTTTATCCAAGAGCTAGGCTCTGGAATACAGTGTCTGTGAGTGTGGGATAGGCTGGATTAATCCAGATGTTAGGGTCTGGAAAACAGTCACGGGAGGGTGTATTGGCCGGATTAATCCATGGGTTAGGGTCTGGAACACAGTGTCAGAAAGTTTGGGTGGTTGGGTCAATTCAGGGATTAGGGTCTGGAACACAGTGTTTGAGAGTGTGGGATAGGCCGGATTAGTCCAGGGGTTCGAGCCTGGAACACAGTGTCTGAGAGCATGGGATAGGCCAGATTAATCCAGGGGTTCGGGTCTGTAACGCAGTGTCCGAGAGTGTGCGGGAGCCCGGATCTATCCAGGTATTAGGGTCTGGAATACAGTGTCTGAGATGTGGGGAGAGTGGGTCAATCCAGCGGTTAGGATCTGGAATACATTGTCTGAGTTTATGGGATAGACTGGATTAATCCAGGGGTTAGGGTCCGGAACACATTGTGTGAGAGTGGGATAAACCGGAATATTCCAGGAGTTAGGGTCTGGAACGCAGTGCTTGACAGAGTGGGATAGGTCAGAATAATCCAAATGTTCGAGTCTGGAATACAGTGTCTGAGAGTGTGGGGACACCGGGTCTATCCAGGGGTTAGTGTCTGGAACACAGTGTCTTAGTGTGAGGGATAGGCCAGATTAATCCAGGTGTTAAAGTCTGGGACACAGCGTTTGAGAGTGTAGGATAGGCCGGATTAATCCGGTGGTTTCGGTCTGGAATACAGTGACTGCGGGAGTAGAATATGCCGGATTAATCCAGGGGTTAGGGTCTGGTACAAAGTGCCTGAGAGTTTGGGGAGGCCAGAATAACCCAGGATCTAGGGTCTGGAACTCAATGTCTGAGAGTGTGGAATTGGCTGGGTCAATCCAGGGGTTAGTGTCTGGAACAGAGTGGCTGAGGGTGTGGAGTAGGCCGGAATATTCCAAGTGTTAGGGTCTGGAACACAGTGTTTGAGAGTGTGGGATAGGCCGGTTTAATCCAGGGGCTAGTGTCTGGTTACATTGTCTGAGAGTATGGGATAGGCCGGATTAATCTAATATCTGAGAGTGTAGGATAGGCCAGGTCAATCCAGGGGTTAGGGCCAGGAACACAGTGTCTGAGAGTGTGGGATAGGCCTGGTCTATCCAGGGGTTACGCACTGGAACACAATGTCTAAGAGTGTGGGATCGGTCGGATTAATGCAGGTGTTAGGGTCTGTAACACTGTGTCTGAGAGTGTGGATAGGCCGGCCTAATCCAGGGTTAGGGTCTGGATTACAGTGATTGAGAGTGTGGGATAGGCCAGTTTAGTCTAGGGGTTAGGGTTGGAACACAGCGCCTGAGAGTGTGGGACATGCCGGATTAAAACAGGGGTTAGGGTCTGGAATACAGTGTCTGAGAGTGTGGGATAGGCCGGATTAAAACAGGGGTTAGGGTCTGGAATACAGTGTCTGAGAGTGTGGGATAGGCCGGATTAAAACAGGGGTTAGGGTCTGGAATACAGTGTCTGAGAGTGTGGGATATGCCAGATTAATCCAGGCGTTAGGGTCTGGATCACAGTGTCAGAGAGTTTGGGGAGGCCGGGTCAATCCAGGGGTTAGGGTCTGGAACACAGTGTGTGAGTTTGGGATAGGCCGGAATATTCCAGGAGTTAGGGTCTTTTAACACAGTGCTTGAGAGAGTGGGATAGGTCGGATTAATCCAGGGGTGAGTGTCTGGACTACAGTGTCTGAGAGTGTGGGATAGGCCGGATTAATCCAGGGGTTGGTGTCTGAAATACAGTGTCTGGTCGTGAGGGATAGGCCGGATTAATCCAGGTGTTAAGGTCTGGGAAACAGCTTTTGAGAGTGTGGGATAGGCTGGATTAATCCAGGGGTTAGTGTCTGGAACACAGTGTCTGAGAGTGTGGGATAGGCCAGATTAATCCAGCGGTTTGGGTCTGGAATACAGTGTCTGCGGGAGTAGGATAGGCCGGATTAATCCAGGGGTTAGGGTCTGGTACAAATTGCCAGAAAGTGTGGGGAAGACCGATTCAATCCCGGGGTTAGAGTCTGGAACAAAGTACCTGGAAGTGTGGGATAGGCCGGATTAATCCAGGGGTTAGGGTCTGGAACACAGTGTCTGAGAATGTGGGATAGGCCAGATTAATCCAGGGGTTAGTGTCTGGAACACGGTGCCTAAGTGTGTGGGATAGGCCGGATTAATCCAGGGGTTAGGGTCTGGAATACAGTGTCTGGGAGTGTGGGATAGGCTGGATTAATCCAGGGGTTAATTTCTAGAACACAGTGTCTGAGAATGTGGGATAGGCCGGATAAATCCAGGGGATAAGGTCTGGAACACAGAGTCTGAGAATGTGTTATATGCCAGATTAATCCAGGGGTTAGTGTCTGGAATACAGTGTCCGAGAGTATGGTATAGGCCCGGTCAATCCAGGGGTTACATTCTGGAACACAATGTCTGAGAGTGTGGGATTGGTCGGATTAATCCAGGAATTAGGGTCTGGAACACAGAGCCTGAGAGTGTGTATTGACTGGATTAATCCAGGGGTTAGGTATTGGAACAAAGTGTCAGAGAGTTTGGGGTGGCTGGGTCAATCCAGGGGTTAGGGTCTGGAATACATTGTCTGAGTTTATGGGATAGACCGGATTAATCAAGGGGTTAGGGTCTGGAACACAGTGTGTAAGTGTGGGATAGGCCGGAATATTCCAGGAGTTCGGGTCTGGAATGCAGTGCTTGAGAGAGTGGGATAGGTCAGATTAATCCAGGGGTTAGTGTCTGGAACACAGTGTCTGAGAGTGTAGGATAGGCCGGGTCAATCCAGCGGTTTGGGTCTGGAACACAGTGACTGCGGGAGTAGGATAGGCCGGATTAATCCAGGGGTTAGGGTCTGGTACAAAGTACCTGGGAGTGTGGGATAGGCCAGATTAATCCAGGAGTTAGGGTCTGGAACACAGTGTCAGAGAGTTTGGGGTGGCCGGGTCAATCCAGGGGTTAGGGTCTGGAATACATTATCTGAGTTTATGGAATAGGCCGGATTAATCCAGGGGTTACGGTGTGGAACACAGTGTCTGAGAGTGTGGGATAGGCTGGATTAATCCAATGGTTAGTGTCTGGAACACGGTGCCGAAGAGTGTGGGGGAGGCCGGATTAATCCAGGAGTTAGAGACTGGAACAAAGTGCCAGAGAATGTGGGGAAGGCAGATTCAATCCAAGGGTTAGGGTCTGGAACATATGTCTGCGAGTGTGGGATAGGCCGGATTAATCCAGGGGTTAGGGTCTGGAACACAGTGTCTGAGAGTGTGGGATAGGCTGGATTAATGCAGGGGTTAGGGTCTGGAACACAATGTTTTAGATTATGGGATAGGCCGGATTAATCCAGGGGTTAGGGTCTGGAACACAGTGTCTGAGAGTGTGGGATAGGCTGGATTAATGCAGGGGTTAGGGTCTGGAACACAATGTTTTAGATTATGGGATAGGCCGGATTAATCCAGGGGTTTGTGTCTGGAATATAGTAATTGTGAGAGTGGGGTAGGTCAGAATAATCCAGGGGTTAGTGTCTGGAACATGTGTCTGAGGGTGTGGGATAGGTCAGATTTATCCAAGGGCTCGGATCTGGACTACAGTGTCTGGGATAGGCGGGATTAATCCAGACGTTAGGGTCTGGAACACAGTGCCTGAGAGGGTGTATTGGCCGGGTCAATCCAGGGGTTAGGGTCTGGAGCACAGTGTTAGAGAGTTTTGGGTGGCTGGGTCAATCCAGGGGTTAGGGTCTGGAACACAGTGTCAGAGAGTTTGGGGTGGCCGGGTCAATACAGGGGTTAGGGTCTGGAACAAAGTACTTGAGAGTGTGGGAGAGGCCGGATTAATCCAGGGGTGAGTGCCTGGAACACAGTGTCCGAGAGTATAGGATAGGCCCGGTCTATCCAGGGGTTAGGCACTGGAACACAATGTCTGAGAGTGTGGGATAGGTCGGATTAATCCAGGGGTTAGGGTCTGGAACACAGTGATTGAGAGTGTGGGGAGAGCGGGTCAATCCAGTGGTTAGGGTCTGGAACAAAGTGCCGGAGATTGTGGGATAGTCCAGATTAATCAAGGCGCTGGTGTCTGGAATACATTGTCTGAGAGTGTGGGATAGGCCGGATTAATCCAGTGGTTTGGGTTTGGAACACAGTGCCTGAGAGTGTTGGGTAGGCCGGATTAATCCAGGGATTAGGGTCTGGAACAAAGTGCTTGAGAGTGTGGGATAGGCCGGATTAATCCAGGGGTTAGTGTCTGGAACACAGTGTCTGAGAGTGTGGGATAGGCCCGGTCAATCCAGGGGTTACACTCTGGAACACAATGTCTGAGAGTGTGGGATTGGTCGGATTAATCAAGGGGTTAGGGTCTGGAACACAGTGTCCAACAGTGTGGGGGAGGCCGGATTAATCCAGGAATAAGGGTCTGGAACACAGAGCCTGAAAGTGTGTATTGGCTGGATTAATCCATGGGTTAGGGATTGGAACAGAGTGTAGGGTGGCCGGGTCAATCCAGGGGTGAGTGTCTGGAACACAGTGTCAGAGAGTTTGGGGTGGCCGGGTCAATCCAGGGGTTAGGGTCTGGAACACAGTTTGTGAGTGTGGGATAGTCCGGAATATTCCAGGAGTTAGGGTCTGGAATGCAGTGCTTGAGAGCGTAGTATAGGTCGGATTAATCCAGGGGTTGGTGTCTGGAACACAGTGCCCGAGAGTGTGGGATAGGCCGGATTAATCCAGGGGTTAGGGACTGGAACAAAGTGCTGGAGAGTGGGGGGGAAGGCAGATTCAATCCAAGGGTTAGGGTCTGGAACACAGTGTCTGAGGGTGTGGGATAGGCCAGATTAATGCAGGAGTTAGGGTCTGGAACACAGTGTCAGAGAGTTTGGGGTGGCCTGGTCAATCCAGGGGTTAGGGTCTGGAATACATTGTCTGAGTTTATGGGATAGACCGGATTAATCCAGGAGTTAGGGTCTGGAACACAGTGTGTGAGAGAGTGGGATAGGTTGGATTAATCCAGAGGTTAGTGTCTGGAATACAGTGCCTGAGAGTGGGGACACTGGGTCAATCCAGGGGTTAGGGTCTGGAACAGAATGTCTGAGCGTGAGGGATAGGCCGGATTAATCCAGGTGTTAAGGACTGAAACACAGCATTTGAGAGTGTGGGATAGGCTGGATTAATGCAGGAGTTAGGGTCTGGAACACAGTGTCTGAGAGTGTAGGATAGGCCGGGTCAATCCAGGGATTAGTGTCTGGAATAGAGTGCTTGAGAATGTGGGATAGACCGATTAATCCAGGGGTTAGTGTATGGAACACATTGTCTGAGAGAGTGGAATAGGCCGGATTAATCCAGGGGTGAGTGCCTGGAACACAGTGTCCGAGAGTATAGGATAGGCCCGGTCTATCCAGGGGTTAGGCACTGGAACACAATGTCTGAGAGTGTGTGATAGGCCGGATTAATCCAGGGATTAGTGTCTGGAACAGAGTGCCTGAGAGTGTGGGATAGGCCGGGTTAATCCAGGTGTTAGCGTCTGGAACACATTGTCTGACAGTGTGGGATAGTCCGGATTAATCCAGGACGTAGGTTCTGGAATGCGGTGTCTGTGAGTGTGGGTGTGCTGGATTAATCCAATGGTTAGGGTTGAGAAGACAGTGTCTGAGAGAGTGGGATAGGCCGGAACAATCCAGGGGTTAGGGTCTGGAATTTAGTGTCTGAGAGTGTGGGGCGAGCGGGTCAATCCAGTGGTTAGGGTCTAGAACAAAGTACCGGAAATTGTGGGATAAACCGGATTAATCCAGGGGTTAGTGTCTGGAATACATTGTCTGAGAGAGTGGGATGGGTTGGATTAATCCAGGGGTTAGGTTCTAGAACACAGTGTCTGAGAATGTGGGAGAGGCCGGATTAATCCAGGGGTTAGGGTCTGGAACACAGTGTCAGAGAGTTTGGGGTGGCCGGGTCAATCCAGGGGTTAGGGTCTGGAGTATATTTTCTGAGTTTATGGGATAGACCGGATTAATCCAGGGGTTAGGGTCTGGAACACAGTGCTTGAGAGAGTGGGATAGGTCAGATTAATCCAGGGGTTAGTGTCTGGAATACAGTGCCTGAGAGTGTGGGATAGGCCGGGTAAATCCAGAGGTTAGTGTCTGGAATACAGTGCCTGAGAGTGGGGACACTGGGTCAATCCAGGGGTTAGGGTCTGGAACAGAATGTCTGAGTGTGAGGGATAGGCCGGATTAATCCAGGTGTTAAGGACTGAAACACAGCATTTGAGAGTATGGGACAAGCCGGATTAATCCAGGGGTTAGTGTATGGAATATACAGTGCATAGTGTATGAATATAGTGTATGGAATGTGGGATAGACCGGATTACTCCAGGGGTTAGTGTGTGGAACACAGTGCCTGAGAGAGTGGGATAGGCCGGATTATCCAGGGGTTAGTGTCTGGAAGAGAGTGTCTGAGGGTGTGGGGAGACCGGATTAAACCAGGGGTTAGTGTCTGGAACAGAGTGCCTGAGAGTGTGGGGTTGGCCGGATTAATCCAGTGGTTAGGGTCTGGAACTATGAGAAACAAAGCTCACACACTTCAATAATTGCAGTCCGAGACAAAATCTGAATCAGTAGTGTCCTTTATTTTACTCTTGCAAGAGGGTGTGATGTCCAGTGTCTATAAGGCAAGGGACATACACACCCCAAATTCAATTCATACACAATATTTATATAATTTGGTTTCTTTTGTTTTTCATTGCTCCTCCCCTGTTTACATCGTCCACTTCCCTAAGACCGGCCCCCATTACCCCTGTTTATCTCTTGCCTTATCCGGCCTTGTCTGTGACAAAATGCTTATTTCTGGCCTCACAAGGCTGTTTGACCTCATCCTGCTGTAGGTCATTGTTCGGCATATTCTTTCTTCACCATTATCTACTCCCTCCATTTCTACCTTCCCCTGATCCTTATGACCCTTTTAATTGGGGCTTGTTCCTGTGTCTCTGTAAAAGTGGGAAACAGATGTTTATACCTACTGTTTGTACAGGCGTATCGAGCTTAACTTCCTCCCCTCACAGCATCTTATCTATTCGCCTGTAATATCTACCATTGTTTTGCAGTCACGTTTCATTCTTGCATACAATTTCAGCTAATACAATTATTTCTTCCACATCGTTTCCATTCTTGTTGACTCAGCTCTTGGCTAAAACAATTACACACCTCATGTATGCACACACAACGTGTGATTTCCGACTGCGGCTGGAAACGTGGGGGGAGGGGGAGGGGGAGGCTTTTGAGTCTTTCTTCTCCAAGGGAGGGAACATCAGAGATAGGGAGGTACAATTCCTATCATTCCATGCAGTCTCATCCTGATACAGGGCTATCATACATTCCATGCCCTTCCTGTCTCCCTTCCACCCGAGTGGAAAGGGAACCCCCTGGGTCACTGTCCGACCGGAGGCACATACATAACAATTGGTCTTGTTCAGACTTTTTACAGGATACTTTACCCATTCAACCCAGGCAGTTGCATCCCCAAACCCAGTTTCTATTTCGATGGTCTGTTTTAAGTCCTTTACCTCTGTAATTTTTACTACTTTAGGGTCATCGGTAGTTCTACCCGTTTTCCCTGTCCTACGCTAATTCGAAAACAACAGCCCAAGAAATCCTTCCCATTTGCTTTCATTTCTAACTCAAATGTTTCACTTAATTGTATCTCATAGGAGCCCCCCACCACCCCCTGCCCCCCCCAGCAGAATTGCTTCGTGCCATGTGGTTTTCTTTGTCATTAAGTATATTGGGTTACACTCTTTATCAGGACAATCGCGAGCTGGTCGGAAGGGGGCCCGGTGTACTGTGACGAGACCATTATACCAAGTACCATCCCCAAGGCCATCCCCATAGAACTTAACATGTATCTCTGAGCTGCGGGACTGTCTCTGATTATCTACATCCCCACAATTTAAGCTGCATACATCAGCGTCTATTACTTGTGGATTATCAGACTCAGGAACCGTTCATAACACATATGAAAATGATATTTGACAAAATCCCAATACTAAGAGAGCTAGCATCACAACTCTAAACATCTCCAGCATTCTAAAAATGGTGTTGGAGCACCAAAAGACTTAATATACAATCCTCCAGAAATAATCCCGCGCTCGTGTCACCACTGTATAATCAGTTACTCAAAGTCTCTTTAGCCTGAGTTTCAGTGGGTCTTGCGTTGATTTGACTGTCCAGACTTCTTCCTCAACTGCAGCTTCCACTGGCCCTTTGATCCGAGTGCAGTGAGTCCAGCCTTTCCCCACCGTCCTTATTAACGTTTCGGTCGTCAAAAGAGCCTGGTACGGCCCTTCCCAGTCCGGCTGTAATTTAGTCTCTGTCCATGATTTTACTATGACCCAATCTCCCGGCCGGATGGGATGAACGGTGAATTCAAGGGGTGGAGTCTGTGCCAATAAACCCTGTTTCCTGAGGAAAGACAAAGAGGAGGACAAGCCCAGTATATACTTCTTTAAGAACAAGTCTTTAGTTTCAGGAATTGGCAATTCCCCATTTGTTCCCAGATAAGGTAATCCAAATAAGATTTCATAGGGGGATAGTCCCAAATCTTTCCTTGGGGCTGTTCGTACTCACAAGAGAGTTATAGGTAAACATTTGGTCCAAGGGAGTCTGGTTTCTATTATCAATTTGGAGAGCTGTCATTTGAGTGTTTGGTTCATTCTCTCAACCCTTCCTGATGATGGTGGGTGCCATGGAGTATGGAACTCCCAGGAAATTCCCAACCCTTTCATTATCCCCTGTAACACTTTAGAGGTAAAATAAGTTCCTTGGTCGGAATCTATATGGTTCACTAGCCCATATCGGGGAATTATGTGCTCCAATATTGTTTTAGACACCCCACTCGCAGTGGCAGTAGCTCGGGAGTATGCTTCAACCCAACCAGATCGATGATCTACTATAACCAACATATACTTTAGTCTCCCTACTCTGGGGAGTTCAGTATAATCTACTTGTATACTCTGGAAGGATCTCAATCCTGGGTCTCTTCCTCCCGGGGTCTGTTTTCTCAAGACTTTCTTATTTACCTTTCTGCATATTATACATCCCTCACATATTTGTTTAGCAATTGTATATATTCCTTTACATCCATATTCCCTAAGAACTAAATCACACATTGCTTGTACTCCCCAATGGCTGCCTTGATGTAGGACAGCCATAATCTCTCACATCATCATTTTGTTTAACATTTCCCTTCCATCAGGTAACCTCCAATGCCCATCTGCTATTTTTACAGCCCCTAAATCTCTCAATTCATTTTCCTCGCTTTCAGTAAATATTGGAGCTTCCCGAGGACCTGGGACAGTAGGTATTAGGGAATGAATCACCACTTCTTGTGGGTTCAGGGCTGCTTCCTTAGCCACTTCATCGGCTAATCTATTTCCCCTAACTTCAGGTTCATTTCCTTTCTGATGACCATTTACATGCACTACCGCTATTTCTCGGGGGAGTAATAGGGACTCCAAGACCCGTTTAATCAACTCCTCGTGTCCTAATTCTTTCCCCAGGGTATTGATCAGTCCTCTTTCCTGCCATATCTTTCCGAACGTGACAACACCAAATACATATTTAGAGTCAGTGAATACTGTTCCCTCTTTATTTTCTAACGCCCTAAGGGCTCTTTCCAATGCATAGAGTTCGCAGGTCTGAGCTGACCACCCATTTGGCAACCTTCCTGCCTCTACCACACTACCTTCCATCCCGTCTACGACTGCATACCCATTATGTCTTTTCCCTTCAGTCACCCGGGATGATCCGTCTATAAAATGTGGGGCTCCTGCATGAAGTGGAACATCTCTCAGGTCCATGCGGACCTTAGTTTGGTATTCTATAATGTCAAGGCAGTCGTGCCCTGGATTCTGAGGAGAGTCTCCTTCCCCTTTCCAAAGAAAGGCAGCTGGATTTAAACAATTGTCCGTGACCAACACTAGATCATCCTTTTCTATTAATATTGCCTCATATTTCAGAATCTGCGAGTCTGCCAACGATCGCCCAGCTTTTTGGTTTAGGATCGTTCTCACTTGGTGTGGGGTACTTACTATTCGGGCTCCCCCAAATGTAATCTTCCTGCTTTCCCCCACCAACAGTGCAGTGGCAGCCACAGCCTGCACACACTCAGGCCACCCCCGGGATACTGGATCCAATAGCTTCGAAAGATATGCTCCTGGCTGTCTCATTCCTCCCCACCTCTGGGTCAATACTCCCAAAGCCGCTCCCTTATCTACGGTAACAAAGAGGTGGAAAGGTTTATCTAGAGAAGGTAAGGCTGACTCGGGGGCATGGATCAGATCTCTTTTGAGTTCCTCAACTCGTTCTTTTTCCCGATCATCCCAACTTAGACATTTTGGTTCCCCCTCTAATAGTTTGAGATATAATTTCTTAGTCTTCTGTCCATAGGAATCAATCCACAATCTGCAATAACCCGTTCGACCCAAAAATGTACGTAACTCCCGTTAAGTCCTGGGCAGCGGCATTCCCACTATTCCCTCTATCCGTTCCGGGCTTATCTTTCGCTTTCCCTCACTAACTAAATGTCCCAAGTATTTCACTTCTCCCTCCACAAATTGTAGTTTGTTTTTAGATACCCTCAGTCCCTGCTGACCCAGGAAATTCAATAATTTGTTCGTGGCTTCTACTCATTTTTCTCTTCTTTTTCCTGTTACTAAGATTTCGTCTACATCCTGCAACAGGTAGTTCCCTTGGAGCTGCTAAATTTCTCCAAAATTTGTTCTAACATCTGTCTAAATAAACTCGGGGAGACCGTAAACCCCTGGGGAAGCACAGTACACTGGTATTGCTGTTTCCGTCCTGTCTTGGGGTCTTCCCACTCAAAGGTAAACAAATTCCTCCTTTCCTCCACCAAGAGACAAACCCAAAAGGCATCCTTTAAATCGATCACACTAAACCATTTGTGGTCATGAGGGATCTCACTTAATAAGGTATAGGGGTTTGGCACCACTGGGTGCCTGATCTGTACTATTCAATTTAATGTTCTCAAATCCTGCATCAATCGATAAGTTCCATCGGATGTCCGCACTGGTAGGATTGGGGTATTATAAGGAGACATACATGGCTCCAACAGTCCATCTCTAATCAATCCTTCAATTACTGGCTGCAGTCCTCGTTTACCTTCTGTGGAAATGGGATATTGTCATCACAGACAACGTCCCCTTTCCTTTTTAAACTTATTTCTAGGGGAGGAATCTGTAGTTTTCCACGATTCCCTTCCCTAGCCCATACAATAGGGTCTATCTCTCTCTCTCCACATCCTCTGTCAATATTGCCATTTGTACAACTAATTCTTTTCCCTGAATTCCAATCTCCAGTCCTAAGAGGATAATTAAGTCTCTCCCTAGTAAGTTACTTCCTATCTCAGGGATATACCACAGTTCCCCTGTGATCCTATCCTTAGGATCTTCTATCATCATAGGTTCAAATACTGGAACAGTAAATCCTTCCCCTTTTACCCCTGAAACAGTAATTGACCGTGTCGACATTCCTACTTTCTTTGGTTTAAAATTCAGCGATGACCGTGCTGCCGCGGTATCTACGAGGAAGACGACCTCTTCCCTACAGAGTCCCACCTTCAGGTTTATCAAGGGTTCCTGGTAGGCCCCCGAGGGCAGGAACCCCTGACACCCCTATTCTTCATCAAAATTCATAAGCGGAATTGCCCTTTCTTCCCTTTGTAGATCAGGACAGTGCCGCTTAAAATGCCCTATCTTTCCACAATAATAGCATCCTGCCTGTGGAGACCTCCAGCTCTGTCCCCGTCACTCGAACCCTCTATCAAATGCTCCCCCTTGTCCTCTCCCTCTCCCTCTCCCCCTTGTCCTCTCCCTCTCCCTCTCCCCCTTGTCCTCTCCCTCTCCCTCTCCCTCCCCCTCTCCCCCTTCCTCTCCCCCTTGTCCTCTCCCTCTCCCTCTCCCTCTCCCTCTCCCTCTCCCTCACTCTCCCCCTTGTCCTCTCCCTCTCCCTCTCCCTCTCTGTCCTACATGCTGCCACCCACCGTTCCAGTTGCTCACTATTGGTTCCATTCTTTTCTTAACTACCTCATCAACCGCAGCTACCATCATTTTCACCTTCTGTTTTTGTCTCCCGTCCTCTCTCTTTACAAACACTTTCTGTGCCTCTCTTAACAGTTCATCTCATGGTTTTTCACTCTACCCTTCTATCTTCTGTATCTTTCTCTGTCTGTCTGGCCATGCCTTTGTCACAAAATGTACTTTCAAAAGACCCTGTGCCACTGGGTCCTCAGGGTTCATTCCAGAATATCTCCACATTGAGTCTCGTAATCTTGGCAGGAAAGCTGAGGGAGTCTCATCTTTCTCCTGTCTAACTTCAAAGGCTTTAGTCAAATTCTGCGACTTTGGAACTGCCTCTCTTATTCCTTTTAGAATCAGGTCTTTCAATTCCCTTATTTCTTCTCTGTGATCCGGGTTTTAATTGTCCCAGTGGGGGTCTCTGAGGGGAAACTTCGTCTCTCCCTGTCCCCAGTGGGATGTTCCCTGTCCCATATTTTAATGGATGCTCCTTGAATAAGTCCCCTTTCTTCTCCAGTAAATAGTATATTCAAAATAGACATTAACTCTGTCCATGTATACAGACTGGGCCCCAAGAATTGATCAATTTAATCATCAACCCTACCGGATCCTCAACCAGGACCTCCATCTCCTTTTTAAATGTTCTGACCTCCCCACTGGTGAGGGGGCACTTACAAACCCAATCTCTTTGTCCCTTATTAGAACCTCCCGAAGGGGATAACTCTTTACATTCTTCCCCTTTTTTTGTTTTCCTCCCCTAGGCTTTGGTTTAGATCCTCCAGAGGTCTCCTCTACGTCTACTTTCTCTTCCCTTTCTTTCGTTGAGGATTGAGGGTCAGGAACAAAAACATCCCCGTCCACTGCCCCTTCTTCCTCCTCTTGTGGGTCATCCGTTCCCTGTCCCTGTCTGTCTCTCCTCCTCCCCCATTTCCACCCAATCTGATGTTATGGTATAGGAGGAGTGGGGGGGCGGGGGTCAAACAGCCAAGAGGATCCCAAGGACTGGGTGGGGCAGAGGGGGAATCCCTTGTCTTTACTACCATCATTCCCAAACTGCCCTTCCAACAGGACACATAGTCCGCCTCTTCTTGACGAAACTGTTGTTTTTTATTCACATACAAATCTAAATACTGACAGACCCAATCCTCGTCCGAACTTTGGCCAGAAGACAGCCGGATGAAGGATTGGTTCTTTGGTCCATAATAAACAACAATATTTCATCATTTTCTTTTTATCTTTTTCCCTTGTACAAGTCTTACTTGTCCATTTCCTTAACATCCTCCCCAAAGGACTTTCTGGAGGAATGTTAGCAGGGACCTTTTCTTCCTTTACTTCGTCGCAGTTTGACTTACTCTGCCTACCCCTCATTTCCCGGGGCCCTCGCCAGTCCCTCAGCGATTAAATACCCCTTTTCCCGGCCACCAAGGCAATACTTAAAAGTCAGTTTTCTTACCTTGGTCTGTGCACAGAGTTGCCTTGCCCCTTTTGTCTGTATTTTCTATCGACCTCCTTTCACTGTCTGATTCAGATGTCTCTCTTGTGGGATTCGTACCAGTCGCCCAAGGGAGCGGACCAAACTGGGAGACGAGACCACTCCTCAATCGGGAACGGGACGCATCTTCCCAGTGTCCAGGGCCAGCCACTCCCCCCGGCGATGGAAGAATATCCCGGGTGAACCCCTAGTTTTGAGAAACAAAGCTCATGCATTTCAATAATTTCAGTCTGAGACAAGATCTGAAGCAATCAGTATTGTTTATGATACACTTGCAAGTGTGGTGCCTGCAGTAAGGCACCCAGAGTTTAGCAAGTCCATATCTTATATAGGATTCACTCCTCCCAACCCGGTGCCCATTACTGTTGTTTATCTCTTGCCGTATCCGGCCTTGGGCATAACAAAGTACAAGTTTTACTTGGCCATTTCACCACATCCTGCTGCGGCCCATTGTTAGGTATATCCTCCTTCACTGCCATCTGTTTCCCTTGTAACATTTCCTCCCATTCCTCATCCATATTGAGCTCTATGACCTTGTAATTGGGGTTTGTTTTTGTTTTTGCAGAAGTGGGAAACAGATGCTTCGAACTACTGTTTGTACAGGCATATCTGGCTTAATCTACACCCTCACAGCACCTTATCTATTTGTCTATAACAACTACCATTGTTTGCAGGCATGTTTCATTCTTGTATGCACATCTGAGATAATACAAAAACAAATATATATTTCCTTCACATAGTTTTCATTCTTGCTGACCCAGCTCTTGGTTGAAACAATTACACACTGCTGTGAGTGTATTTACCTTGTATAAGTAATCATGCAATACCTAAATCCCACAACAGGATGGGGGAAGTGGGAGATTTAATCAGTACCTAACGCCGAGCTCAAAATGGCCTGGGAATTTGAAATGCTGCAGTGTAGAGGGAGGTTAACTCTGTATCTGACCCCATTCTCTTCCTGCCCTGGGGATTTAAATAGGGACAGTTTAATGGGAGCTTTACTCTCCCTCTGCCCTGGGAGTGTTTGCTGGGAACACTGTCTAACCTCTGTGATATGGATCCTATGAAGATTGATGGGAGACAGTGTAAATAGAATTGTCAGGATCCAATTCCTTCACGTGGATGAGAGAAGGTCTCCAATTGGAATTGTGAGGAAAATTGATGCCCGTGGGACTGAAGGGTCAGTAACAGAATGAATACACCATTGGCTCAGAGACAGGAGACAGGATAGAGGGGAATGAGGGTTTCAGATTGGAGGGAGCTACAGGCACATACAAGTTGGGAACTGTTTTCAGTAAAAGGCAATTGATCCCAGGTCACTGCAGAGTGTAAGAATCTGATGCCTTTCCCTCACTATCCTCCTCCAATCCCTGGGAAGATCTGCTCCCACACCATGTTCCATCCTAACTGCTGACTGTGTTAGATACATTAATACATTGGGGATGGACGGGGGTGCTTTTAAACCTGGGATCTTGCTGTGTAACCTGCCTTCAAAATGCTCTCGCTCTCCCTTTCAACTAATCTTTTCCCTCTTTTATCCTGAAGAACTTTTGTTTGGAAAGCTGCAACATGAAGATCCAAAATGTTCGAGGCCAAGAAAGAACAACCTCCAGAGGGGGAGCACGGGCCTGAGGCCTGAGGCCTGGTCGTGGGGGCCCATGTGAGTTGTGTGTTTATTTACCCTGAGGTATAAACTCCTCTGGGGGACCCTGGGTTTTAAGAGTCTCTGGTTAACTGTCTTGTCAGATTACGGCCCTGTCAATTTTAAAACAGATTTGAAGCCTGAGGTTAAAATAACCAGGGTCTGGGATTCGACACAAATACATCAATCCCCAGTGAGTTTCTAACAGACAGGACTCCTCAAGGAGGGAATCAAAACCTTAAATGAGAAACTCCATCCAAAGACTTGTTCTAATATCAGAGTAATGCTACTTGTGGGATCTTGCTGTGTCTCAAATGACCTGCAGAGTGGCCTACATTACAACAGTCTCTCCCCCCAAGGAGGGGATTTGATTTGGGAGCTGAAACTCGGATGATGCAGAGACAGAGAGAATCCAATCATTCTGCCGTGAGGAATCATCAGACAAGAGCTGGAACCAGAGAGAGAGAATAATCAGAATCTGTCCTGTCTCCTTGTTGTTCATTTACACACACACACACTCACAGACACACACTCACAGACACACACACACAGACACACACACACACAGACACACACACACACTCACACACACTCACAGACACATACACTCACAGACACACACACACAGACACACACACACACAGACACACACACACATACACTCACAGACACACACACACAGACACACACGCACACACACACACATACACAAACACACACATACACTCACAGACACACACACTCACAGACACACACACATACACAAACACACACATACACTCACAGACACACACACACTCACAGACACACACACACTCACAGACACACACACACAGACACACACTCACAGACACACACACACTCACAGACACACACACACACACACTCACAGAAACACACACACAGACACACACTCACAGACACACACACACAGGCACACACACACACAGACACACACACACACATACACAAACACACACATACACTCACAGACACACACACACACTCACAGACACACACACACAGGCACACTCACAGACACACACACAGACACACACGCACGCACACACACTCACAGACACACACACATACACTCACAGACACACACACACACTCACAGACACACACACAAACACACACACACACTCACAAACACACACACATACAGACACACACACACATACAGACACACACAGACACAGACACACAAACAAAAGAATTGTGGGTTTAGCCCATCTCTGTGATTTTTACCATAAGGGGCGAGCTCTGGGCTGGGGGGTGGGGGTGGGGGTGGGGGTGGGGTGTGGGAGTGGGGGTGGGGGTGGGGAGGCAAAGGGGCAAAAAGGTTGGAGAGGGAGTTGCTGCACAGTCTGATCCCACAGATGATACTGCCTCCGTCTCTCACTGCATTCCCGTATTCCCTCTCTCTCTCTTCCCCACATCTTTCCTTCAATCCCCATCTTTCCCATCTCCATCCTGTTCCTGTTCCCCTGGAGATTCCCTTCCTACAACTCTCTGCCTCCTCACTCTCTTTCCTGGAATTGTTTAATCGTTCAGTCTTTCCCAATCTCCAACTTCCCTGCTCCCCTCTCTCCACACCTTTCTCTCACAGCCCTGTGGGGTCTTGCTGTGCCTGGCGAAGATCTTTCTATTCTGCCTTATACCATCATTCTCTCTCTCTCTCTCTCTCTCTCTCTCTCTCCCCCTCACTCCCTCCCTCCTCCTCTGCCCATCTGTCTCTCCTTGGGATTTCTCCCTTGGTCAGTCTCTCTCTCTCTCTCTCTCTCTATCTCTCTCTTCCCTCCCCCCAGCTCCCTGGGCTTTTTCTCCCTCCCTCTGTCTGTCCTTTTCTCTCTCTCTCTCTCTCTCTCTCTCTCTCTCTCTCTGTCCTTTCCCCCTCCCCCCACCAGGTATTTCTTTATTCTGCTTTCTGTCTTTCATTCTCTTTGTCTTGTTCACTCACTGGGTTTTATTCTCACCACAATCAACCCCTCCCCAACAACCTGTCCCCCTCTCTTGGCCATTCCCCACTCCCTCACTGACCTCCTGTCTAGAGGGTGATTTGGACATGTTGGGGGGGGGGGGAGAGAAGGTGAGAGGGGCGGAGGGAGGGAGAGTAGGGGGAGGGAAGGAGGGGGAAGTGGAGGGGGAGGAGAGGGGGAGGGAAGTGAAGGGCAGGGGAGGGAGAGTGGGGGAGGGGAGTGTGTGTGTGTGGGGGGAGGGGGACCGAAAGTACGGGGAGGGAAGGGGAGGGGAGGGTGAGTGGGAGAGGGAGGAGGGAGGGTGGAGGGAGGGGAAGGGTGGACTGAGGGAGGGGGAGGGTGGACGGAGGCTGAGGGAGGGGGAGGGAAAGGGTGGACTGTTTTGACATTGGGACAGGGGCTAGGGAGATGCTCACTGCAGAACCCTCCCTATTCGCCTGGTTCTGGTTGTTATCTCAGTGTTCGGGTTATTCCAGTTTTATTCAGGGAGAACCCTCAGGATTTGATCGGGACAGAGGCGGAGAGTCGTGGACAGATGGGGACAGAGGGGGACGGGTGGGGACAGAGGGGGACAGAGGGGGACGGCGGGGGGACGGATGGGGACGGGGGGACGGGGTGGTGACGGGGGGGGGACGGGAGGCATGGAGGGGACTGATGGGGATGGGGGAACTGATGCCAACAGGTGGGGATGGGGGGCACAGTGGGGACAGAAGGGGACAGGTGGGGACGGGGGGGACAGTGGGGACAGGGGGGGACAGGGGGGGACGGGGGGGACAGGGGGGACAGAGGGTGACAGGTGGGGACGGGGGGGACAGTGGGGACAGGTGGGGACGGGGGGGACAGTGGGGGACAGGTGGGGACAGGGGGGACAGTGGGGACAGGGGGGGACAGTGGGGACAGAGGGGGACAGGGGGGACGGGGGGGACAGTGGGGACAGAGGGGGATAGGTGGGGACGGGGGGCACAGTGGGGACAGGTGGGGACAGGGGGGGACAGTGGGGACAGGGGGGGACAGGTGGGGACAGGGGGAGACAGTGGGGACAGAGGGGGACAGGTGGGGACGGGGGGGACAGTGGGGACAGGGGGGGACAGGGGGAGACGGGGGGGACAGGGGGGACAGAGGGGGACAGGTGGGGACGGGGGGGACAGTGGGGGACAGGTGGGGACGGGGGGGACAGTGGGGACAGGGGGGGACAGTGGGGACAGAGGGGGACAGGTGGGGACGGGGGGGATAGTGGGGGACAGGGGGGGACAGTGGGGACAGAGGGGGACAGGTGGGGACGGGGGGGACAGTGGGGACAGGGGAGGACAGGGGGGGACGGGGGGACGAGGGGGACAGATGGGGACGGGGGGGACAGTGGGGGACAGGTGGGGACGGGGGGGACAGTGGGGGACAGGGGGGGACAGTGGGGACAGAGGGGGACAGGTGGGGACGGGGGGGACAGTGGGGACAGGGGGGGACAGGGGGGGACGGGGGGACGAGGGGGACAGGTGGGGACGGGGGGGACAGTGGGGGACAGGTGGGGACGGGGGGGACAGTGGGGGACAGGTGGGGACGGGGGGACAGTGGGGGACAGGTGGGGACGGGGGGGACAGTGGGGGACAGGTGGGGACAGGGGGGACAGTGGGGACAGGGGGGACAGGGGGGACAGTGGGGACAGGGGGGGGACGGGGGGGACAGTGGGGACAGAGGGGGGACAGGTGGGGACGGGGGGGACAGTGGGGACAGGGGGGACGGGGGGACAGTGGGGACAGAGGGGGACAGGTGGGGACGGGGGGGGACAGTGGGGACAGAGGGGGGCAGGTGGGGACGGGGGGGACAGAGGGGGACAGGTGGGGACGGGGGGGACAGTGGGGACAGAGGGGGACAGGTGGTGACGGGGGGACAGGTGGGGACAGAGGGGGACAGATGGGGGACGGGGGGGACAGGTGGGGACAGAGGGGGACAGTGGGGACAGGTGGGGGACTGGCTGAGGTCCCCATACCTCAGGAAGGACATACTGGCACTGGAACGTGTCCAGCGGAGATTCACACGGATGATCCCTGGAATGACAGGTCGAACATACGAGGAACGGCTGAGGATCCTGGGATTGTATTCATTGGAGTTTAGAAGATTAAGGGGAGACTTAATAGAGACGTACAAGATAATACACGGCTTGGAGAGGGTGGACGCTAGGAAATTGTTTCCGTTAGGCGAGGAGACTAGGACCTGTGGACACAGCCTTAGAATTAGAGGGGGTCATTTCAGAACAGAAATGGGGAGACATTTCTTCAGCCAGAGAGTTGTGGGTCTGTGGAATTCATTGCCGCAGAGTGCAGTGGAGGCCGGGACGCTAAATGTCTTCAAGGCCGAGATTGATAGATTCTTGTTGTCTCGGGGAATTATGGGCTACGGGGAGAATGCGGGTAAGTGGAGCTGAAGTGCCCATCAGCCATGATTGAATGGCGGAGTGGATTCGATGGGCCGAATGGCCTTACTTCCACTCCTATGTCTTATGGTCTTATGGTCTTATGGGACAGGTGGGGGACAGGTGGGAACAGATGGGGACTGGTGGGGGACAGGTGGGGGACTGGTGGGGACAGGGGGGACAGAAGGGGGACAGGGGGGACAGAGGGGGGACAGGGGGGACAGAGGGGGGACAGGGGGACAGAGGGGGGACAGGGGGACAGAGGGGGGACAGGGGGACAGGTGGGGGACTGGTGGGGACAGGGGGGACAGAGGGGGGACAGGGGGCACAGGGGGGACAGAGGGGGGACAGGGGGACAGAGGGGGGACAGGGGGACAGGTGGGGGACAGGTGGGGGACAGGGGGGACAGAGTGGGGACAGGGGGACAGGTGGGGGACAGGGGGGACAGAGGGGGACAGAGGGGGACAGGTGGGGTCAGGTGGGGGACAGGTGGGGGACAGTTGGGGGACAGGGGTGGTCAGAGGGGGACAGGGGGGACAGGTGGGGGACAGGTGGGGGACAGAGGGGGACAGAGGGGGACAGAGGGGGACAGGTGGGGTCAGGTGGGGGACAGGTGGGGGACAGAGGGGGACAGAGGGGGACAGGTGGGGGACAGAGGGGGACGGGGGGGACAGGTGGGGTCAGGTGGGGGACAGGTGGGGGACAGAGGGGGACAGGGGGGGACAGGTGGGGGACAGGGGGGGACAGGTGGGGACAGGGGGGGACAGGGGGGGACAGGTGGGGGACAGATAGGGACTGGTGGGGGACAGGTGGGGGACAGGTGGGGACAGGGGGGGGACAGGGGGGGGACAAGGTGGGGACAGGGGGGACAGGGGGGGACAGGTGGAGACAGGGGGGGACAGGGGGGGACAGGTGGGGGACAGGGGGGGACAGGTGGGGACTGGTGGGGGACAGGTGGGGACAGGGGGGGACGGGTGGGGGACTGGTGGGGACAGGTGGGGACAGGGGGGGAAAGGGGGGGACAGGTGGGGACTGGTGGGGGACAGGTGGGGACAGGGGGGGACGGGTGGGGGACAGGTGGGGACAGGTGGGGACAGGGGGGACGGGGGGGACAGGTGGGGACAGGTGGGGGACAGATAGGGACTGGTGGGGGACGGGGGGGGACAGGTGGGGATGGAGGGACAGGTGGGGGACAGGTGGGGACAGGTGGGGGACAGGGGGGACAGAGGGGGGGACAGGTGGGGGACAGGGGGGGACAGGTGGGGGACAGGGGGCAACAGGTGGGGGACAGGGGGGACAGAGGGGGGACAGGTGGGGATGGGGGGACAGGTGGGGATGGGGATACAAGTGAGGACGGGGGGGGACAGAGGGGGACATATGGGGACTGGTGGGGACAGATGGGGGACAGAGGGGGACAGAGGGGGACAGGGGGTACGGGGGGACAGATGGGGACTGGTGGGGATAGAGGGGGAATGGTGGGGACAGATGGGGACAGAGGGGGACAGGTGGGGACAGAGGGGGACAGGTGGGTACAGAGGGGGACAGGGGGTACGGGGGGACAGATGGGGACTGGTGGGGATAGAGGGGGAATGGTGGGGACAGATGGGGACTGGTGGGGACAGATGGGGACAGAGGGGGACAGGTGGGGACAGAGGGGGACAGGTGGGGACAGGTGGGGGACAGGGGGGGACAGGTGGGGGACAGATGGGGACTGGTGGGGATAGAGGGGGACAGAGGGGGACAGGTGGGGACAGAAGGGGACAGATATGGAATAATGGGGACAGATGGGGAATGGTGGGGACAGAGGGGGACAGATGGGGACAGAGGGGGACAGATGGGGAATGGTGGGGACAGATGGGGAATGGGGGGGACAGATGGGGAATGGGGGGGACAGATGGGGAACGGGGGGGACAGATGGGGACAGAGGGGGACAGATGGGGACAGAGGGGGACAGAGGGGGACAGAGGGGGACAGAGGGGAACAGGTGGGGACAGAGGGGGACTGGTGGGGACAGAGGGGGACAGAGGGGGACTGGTGAGGACAGAGGGGGACTGGTGGGGACAGAGGGGGACAGAGGGGGACTGGTGAGGACAGAGGGGGACAGATGGGGACAGAGGGGGACAGATGGGGACAGAGGGGGACATAGGGGGACTGGTGGGGACAGAGGGGAACAGGTGGGGACAGAGGGGGACAGATGAGGAATGGTGGGGTCTGGTGGGGACAGAGGGGGACTGGCGGCAACTGGTGGAGTGGGGACTGCAATGAAACCCACCCAGTAATGAGCAGACTGACACCACTCTGTCAATATACAACACCCAGGGAAGAGCAGACAATAGACAATAGGTGCAGGAGTAGGCCATTCAGCCCTTCGAGCCTGTACCACTATTCAGTATGATCGTGGCTGATCATCCTTAATCAGTATCCTGTTCCTGCCTTATCTCCATAACCCTTGACTCCACTATCTTTGAGAGCTCTATCCAATTCTTTCTTAAATGAATCCAGAGACTGGGCCTCTACTGCCCTCTGGGGCAGAGCATTCCACACAGCCACCACTCTCTGGGTGAGGAAGTTTCTCCTCATCTCTGTCCTAACTGGTCTACCCCGTATTTTTAAGCTGTGTCCTCTGCTTCGGCACTCCCCCATCAGCGGAAACATGTTTCCTGCCTCCAGAGTGTCCAATCCTTTAAAAATCTTTTCTGTCTCAATCAGATCTCCTCTCAGTCTTCTAAACTCAAGGGTATACAAGCCCAGTCGCTTCAGTCTTTCAGTGTAAGGTAATCCCGCCATTCCAGGAATTGACCTCGTGAACCTATGCTGCACTCCCTCAATAACCAGAATGTCTTCCCTCAAATTTGGAGACCAGAACTGCACACAGTACTCCAGGTGTGGTCTCACCAGGGCCCTGTACAGCTGCAGAAGAACCTCTTTGCTTCTATACTCAATCCCTCTTGTTATGAAGGCCAGCATGCTATTAGCTTTCTTCACTACCTGCTGTACCTGCATGCTTACCTTCATTGACTGGTGTACAAGAACACCCAGATCTCTCTGTACTGCCCCTTTACCTAAATTGATTCAATTTAGGTAGTAATCTGCCTTCCTGTTCTTGCCACCAAAGTGGATAACCAGACATTTATCCACATTAAACTGCATCTGCCATGCATCTGCCCACTCACCTAACCTGTCCAGGTCACCCTGTAATCTCCTAACATCCTCATCACATTTCACCCTACCACCTAGCTTTGTGTCATCAGCAAATTTGCTAATGTTATTGCTGATACCATCTTCTATATCATTAATATATATTGTAAAAAGCTGCGGTCCCAGTAATGATCCCTGCGGTGCCCCACTGGTCACTGCCTGCCATTCCGAAATGGAGCCGTTTATCACTACTCTTTGTTTCCTGTCAGCCAACTAACATTCAATCCAAGTTAGTAGTTTGCCCCCAATACCATGCGCCCTAATGTTGCTAACTAACCTTCAATGTGGGACTTTATCAAAAGCTTTCTGAAAGTCCAGGTCTGGAATACAGTCTCTGAGAGTGTGGGATAGACCGGATTAATCCAGATGATAGGGTCAGGAAAACAGTGCCTGAATGAGTGGGATAGGCCAGGTCAATCCAGGGGTTAGGGTCTAGAACACAGTGCCTCAGAGTGTGGGAGAGGGCGGATTAATCCAGGGGTTAGGGTCTAGAACACAGTGCCTCAGAGTGTGGGAGAGGTGAGAATAATCCAGGGGTTAGGGTCTGTAACACAGTGTCTGAAAGTGTTCGGGAGACCGAGGCAATCCAGGGGTTAGGGTCTGTAACACAGTGTCTGAAAGTGTTCGGGAGACCGAGTCAATCCAGGGGTTAGGGTCTGGAATACAGTGTCTGAGAATGTGGGTTAGGCCGGCATAATCCAGGGGTTAGGGTATGGAACACAGTTCCGGAGAGTTTGGGATAGGCCGGATTAATCCAGGGGAAAGTGTCTGGAACATAGTGCCTAGGAGTGTGGGACAGTCTGGACTAATCCAGGGATTAGAGTCTGGAACACAGTGCCTGAGATTGTGGGTTAGGCCATTTTAATCCAGGGGTTAGGGTCTGAAATACAGTACCTGAGAGAGTTGGACAGACTGGATTAATCCAGAGGATAGTGTCAGGAAAACAGTACGTGAGAGTATGGGATAGGCCGGATTAATCCATAGGTTAGGGTCTGGAACACAGTACATGAGAGTGTGGGAGAGGTGGGAATAATCCAAGGGTTAGGGTCTGTAACACAGTGTCTGAGAGTGTTCGGGAGACCGAGTCAATCCAGGGGTTAGGGTCTGGAACACAGTGCCTGAGAGTGTGGGATAGGCCGGATTAATCCAGGGGTTAGGTTCTGGAACACAGTGCCTGAGAGTATAGTGGCGGTCGGTTCAATGCTGGGGTTAGTGTCTGGAACACAGTCTCGAAAATGTTGGGACAGGCCGTTTCTATCCAGGGGTTAAGGTCTGGAATACAGCATCTGAGAGTGTGGGACAGGCCGGATAAATCCAGGGGTTAGGGTCTGGAATACAGTGTCTGAGAGTGTAGGATAGGTTGGATTAATCCAGGGATTAGTGTGTGGAATACAGTGTCTGAGAGTGTGGGATAGGCCGGATTAATCCAGAGGCAAGGGTCTGGAAAACAGCGCCTGAGAGTGTGGTATAGGCCGGATTAATCCAGGGGTTAGGGTCTGGAACACAGGGCCTGAGAATGTGGTATAGGCCGGATTAATCCAGGGTTTAGGGTCTGGAACACAGGGTTTGAGAGCGTGGGGGAGGCTTGAGTAAACCCTGGATTAATCCGGCCTATCCCACACTCTCAGGCACTGAGTTCCAGACCCTAACCCCTGGATTATTCCGGCCTCCCCACACTCTCAGACACTGTTCCAGACCCTAACCCCTGGATTATTCCGGCCTCTCCACACTCTCAGACACTGTGTTCCAGGTCCTAACTCCTGGATTAATCCGGCCTATCCCACACTCTCAGACACTGTGTTCCAGACCCTCACCACTGGATTAATCCGGCCGATCCCACACTCTCAGACACCCTGAATTCCAGACCCTAATGCCTGGATTAATCCGGCCAATCCCACACTCCCAGATACTTTGTTCCAGACTCTAACCCGGAATTAAATCGGCCTTCCCCACACTTTCGTGCACTTTGTACCAGACCCTAACCCCTGGATTAATCCGGCCTATCCTACTCCCGCAGACACTGCATTCCAGACCCACACTGCTGGATTAATACAGCGTATCCCACGCTCTCAGACACTGTGTTCCAGACCTTAACCCCTGGATTAATCCGGCCTATCCCACACGCTCAGACACTGCATTCCAGACCCTAACCCCTGGATTAATCCAGCCTCTCCCACACTCTCAGACAGTGAGTTCCAGACCCTAACCCCCGGATTAATCCGGCCTATCCCACACTTACCAGCACTTTGGGCCAGACCCTAACCCCTGGATTAATCCGGCCTCTCCCACACTTTCAGACAGTGAGTTCCAGACCCTAACCCCCAGATTAATCCGGCCTATCCCACACTCTCAGATACTTTATTCCAGTCTCTAACTCCGGAGTTGAATCGGTCTTCCCCACACTTTCTGGCACTTTGTACCAGACCCTAACCCCTGGATTAATCCGGCCTATCCTACTCCCACAGTCACTGTATTCCAGACCCTAACCCCTGGATAGACCCGGTGTCCCCACACTCTCAGACACTGAATTCCAGACCCGAACCTCTGGATTAATCCAGCCTATCCCAGACTCTCAGGCACTGTATTCCAGACTCTAACCTTTGGATTAATCTGACCTAACCCACTCTCTCAAGCACTGCGTTCCAGACCCTCACTCCTGGAATATTCCGGTTTATCCCACTCTCACACAATGTGTTCCAGACCCTAACACCTGGATTAATCCAGTCTATCCCATAAACTCAGAAAATGTATTCCAGACCCAAACCCCTGGATTGATCCGGCCACCCCAAACTCTCTGACACTGTGTTCCAGACCCTAACCCCTGATTGACCCATCCTACCCCACATTCTCAGACACTGTAAACCAGACCCTAATCCCTGGATTAATCCGGCCTATCCCACACTCTCAGCCACTGTGTTCCAGACCCTAACCCCTGGATGAATCGAGTCTACCCCACACTCTCAGACACTGTGTTCCAGACCCTAAACCCTGGATTAATCCGGCCTATCCCACACTCTCAGACACTGTGGCCCAGACCCTAACCCCTTGATTAATCCGACCAATCCCACACTCTCAGACACTGTGTTCGAGACCCTATCCCCTGGATTAATCCGGCCTATCCCACACTCTCAGACACTGTGTTCTAGAACCTAACCCCAGGAGTAATCCGGCCTATCCCATACTCCCAGACACTGTGTTCCAGACCCTAACCCTTGGATCAATCCGGCCTATCACAAACTCTCAGACACTGTATTCCAGACAACAATCCCTGGATTGACCTGGCCTATCCCACACTGTCAGACACTGTGTACCAAACACTAACCCATGGATTAATCCGGTTTATCCCAGATTCTCAGGCACTGTGTTCGAGACCCTAAACACAGGATTAATCCGGCCTATTCCACACTCTGAGGCACTGTGATGCAGACCCTAACCCCTAGATTAATCTAGCCTATCCCACACCCTCCGGCACTTTGTGCCAGACCCTAACCCCTGGATGAATCGAGTCTATCCCACACTCTCAGACACTGCGTTCCAGACCCTAACCCCCGGATTATTTCGGCCTATCCCACACTCTCAGGCAATTTGTTCCAGACCCTAACCCCTGGATTAATCCGGCCTATCCCACTCTCTCAGACACTGTGTTCCAGACCCTAACCCCTGGATTAATCCGGCCTATCCCACTCTCTCAGACACTGTGTTCCAGACCATAACTCCTGCATTAATCCAGCCTATCCCACACTCTATAACGCTTTGTCCCAGACCTTAACACCTGGATTAATCCGGCCTATCCTACTCCCGCAGACACTGCGTTCCAGACCCACACTGCTGGATTAATCCGGCCTATCCCTCACTCTCAGACACTTTGTTCCAGACCCTAACCCCTGGATTAATCTGGCCTATCCCGCATTTACCAGTACTTTGGGCCAGACCTTAACCCCTGAATTAATCCGATCTCCCCACACTCTCATGCACTTTGTTCCAGACGTTAACCCCTGGATTAATCCGGCCTATCCTACTCCCGCAGTCACTGTATTCCAGACCGAAACCGCTGGATTAATCCGGCCTATCCTACACTCTCAGACACTCTGTTCCACACCCTAACACCTGCATTAATCCAGCCTATTCCACACTCTCAAACGCTGTGTCCCAGACTTTAACACCTGGATTAATCCGGCCTATCCCTCAAGCTAAGACACTGTGTTCCAGACCCTAACCCCTGGATAGAACAGGTGTCCCCACACTCTCAGACACTGAATTCCAGACCCTAACCTCTGGATTAATCCAGCCTATCCCAGACTCTCAGGCACTGTATTCCAGACTCTAACCTTTGGATTAATCTGACCTATCCCACTCTGTCAAGCACTGCGTTCCAGACACTAACTCCTGGAATATTCCAGTTTATCCCACTCTCATACAATGTGTTGCACACCCTAACCCCTGGATTAATCCGGTCTATCGCATAAACTCAGACAATGTATTCCAGACCCTAACCCCTGGATTGATACGCTCTCCCCACACTCTCAGACACTGTATTCCAGGCCCTAATCCCTGGATAAATCCGGCCTCCCGCACACTCTCGGACACTGTGTTACAGACCCGAACCCCTGGATTTATCTGGCCTATTCCACGCTCTCAGACACTGTGTTCCAGGCCCTAACCCCTGGATTAATCCGGCCTAACCCACACTCTCAGGCACTTTGTTCCAGAACCTAACCCCTGGATTGACCCGGCCTATTCCTCACTCTCAGACACTGTGTTCCAGACCCTAACTCCTGCATTAATCCGGCCTATCCCACACTCTCAAATGCTGTGTTCCAGGCCCTAACCCCTGGATTAATCCGGCCTAACCCACACTCTCAGGCACTGTGTTCCAGACCCTAACCCCTGGATTGACCCGGCCTGTCCCACACTCTCGGGCACTGTGTTCCAGACCCTCACCCCTGGATTAATCCGGCCTATCCCACACTCTCAGGCACTGTATTCCAGACACTAACCCCTGGATTAATCCGATCTATCCCACACTCTCAAGCACTGCGTTCCAGACCCTAACTCCTAGAATATTCCGGCCTATCCCACACTCACACACTGTGTTGCCGACCCTAACCCCCGGATTGACCCAGCCACCCCAAACTTTCTGACACTGTGTTCCAGACCCTAACCCATGGATTAATCCGGCCAATACACCCTCCCGGGACTGTGTACAAGACCCTAACATCTGGATTAACCCAGCCTATCCAACACTCGCAGACACTGTATTCCAGAGCCTAGCTCTTGGATAAACCTAGCCTATCCCACACTCTCAGACACATGTTCCAGACACTAACCCCTGGATTATTCCGAACTACCCCACACTCACAAGTACTATATTCCAGACACAAACCCCTGGATTAATCCAGCCTATCCCCCAATCTCAGACATTGTGTTCCAGACCCTAACCCCTGCATTAATCCAGCCAATACCACACTCCCAGTCACTTTGTTCCAGACCCTAACCCCTGGATTAACCCGGTCTATCCCACACTCTCAGACACTGTGTTCCAGACCCTAATGCCTGGATTAATCCGGCCTATCCCACACTCCCAGATACTTTGTTCCAGACTCTAACCCCGGGATTGAATTGGCCTTTCCCACACTTTCCGGCACTTTGTACCAGACCCTAACCCCTGGATTTATCCGGCCTATCCTACTCACGCGGACACTGCATTCCAGACCCTAAACCCTGGATTAATCCGGCCTATCCCACACTCTCAGACACTGTGTTGCAGACCCAAACACTGGATTGACCTGACCTATCCTACACTCTCAGGCACAGTGTTCCAGACCCTAACCCCTGGATTCATCCAGCCTATCCCTCAATCTCAGAAACGGTGTTCCACACACGAACCACTGGATTAATCCGGCCTATCCCACACTCTCACGCACTGTGTTCCAGACCTACGCTATTGGATTGACCCGGCCTATCCCACACTCTCAGACACTTTGTGCCGACCCTAACCCCTGGATTAAACGAGTCTATCCCACACTCTCAGAATTGTGTTCCAGACACTCACCCCTGGATTAATCCAGCCTATCCCACACTCTCCGGCACTTTGTTCCAGACACTCACCCCTGGATTAATCCGGCCTATCCCACACTCTCCGGCACTTTGTTCCAGACCATAACCCCTGTTTTAATCCGGCATGTCCCACACT
The DNA here is from genome assembly GCF_047496795.1 of Chiloscyllium punctatum. Taxonomy (NCBI): domain Eukaryota; kingdom Metazoa; phylum Chordata; class Chondrichthyes; order Orectolobiformes; family Hemiscylliidae; genus Chiloscyllium; species Chiloscyllium punctatum. Next base: position 41,561,248 of record NC_092772.1, read on the forward strand.
CTCAGGAGCTGTGTTCCAACCCTAACCCCTAGACTAAACTGGCCTATCCCACACTCTCAATCACTGTGTTCCAGACCCTATCCATGGATTACGCCAGCCTATCCTACACTCTCGGACACAGTGTTACAGACCCTAACCCCTGGATTAGATTAGATTAGATTAGATTAGATTACTTACAGTGTGGAAACAGGCCCTTCGGCCCAACAAGCACACACCGCCCCGCCGAAGCGTAACCCACCCATACCCCTACATCTACATCTACCCCTTACCTAACACTACGGGCAATTTAGCATGGCCAATTCACCTAACCTGCACATCTTTGGACTGTGGGAGGAAACCGGAGCACCCGGAGGAAACCCACGCAGACACGGGGAGAACGTGCAAACTCCACACAGTCAGTCGCCTGAGGCTGAAATTGAACCCGGGTCTCTGGCGCTGTGAGGCAGCAGTGCTAACCACTGTGCCACCGTGCCGCCCACCGGCCTATCCCACACTCTCAGACACAGTGTTACAGACCCTAATCCCTGGATTAATCCAGCCTATCCCACAATCTCAGACACTGTATTCCACAAACTAACCCCTGGATTAATTCAACCTATCCGACACTCTCAGACACTGTGTTCCAGAACTTAACCCCTGGATTTATCCAGCTTTTCCTACACTCTCAGACTCTTTGTTCCAGACCCTAACCCCTTGATTAATCCAGCCTACCCCACACTCTCAGACACTGTGTTCCAGACCCTAACCCCTGGATTAATCCGGCCTATCCCACACTCTCATGCACGGTGTTCCAGACCTACACCATTGGATTGACCCGGCCTATCCCACACGCTCAGACACTCGGTTCCAGACCCTAACTCCTGGATTAATCCGGCCTCCCCCACACTCTCAGACACTGTGTTCTAGAACCTAACCCCTGGGGTAATCTGGTCTATCCCATACTCGGGCACTGTGTACCAGACCTTAACTCCTGGCGTAATCCGGCCTATCCCACATTCTCAGGCACTTTGTTCCAGACCCTAACCCCTGTATTATTCGAGCCTTTCCCACACTCTCAGGCACTTTGTTCCAGACCCTAACCCCTGGTTTAATTCGGCCGATTTCACACTCTCATACACAGTGTTCCAGACCCTAACTCCTGGATTAATTTGGCCTATTCCACACCCTCAGGCACTTTGTGCCAAACCCTAACCCCTGGATTAATCCGGCCTATCCCACACTCTCAGACACTCTGTTCCAGACCCTAACTCCTGGATTAATCCGGCCTCTCCACACTCTCAGGCACTTTGTGCCAGACCCTAACCCCTAGATTAATCCGGCCTATCCTACACTCTCATACACTGTGTTCCAGACCCTAACCCCTGGATTAATCCGGCCTCCCCACACTCTCAGGCACTTTGTGCCAGACCCTAACCCCTAGATTAATCCGGCCTCCCCACACTCTCAGACACTGTATTCCAGACCTTAACCCCTGGATAGAAACAGCCTGTCCCACAATCTCAGGGACTGTATTCCATACACTAACCCCTGGATTAATCCGGCCTATCCTACACTCTCAGACACTGACCCAGATCCTAACCCCTGGATTAATCTGGCCTTTCCCACACTCTCAGGCACATTTTTCCAGAACCTAAGCCCTGCATTGAACCGGCCTTCCCACTCGCAGACACTGAGTTCCAGACCCTAAATCCTGGATTATTCCGGCATCCCCACACTCTCAGATACTGTGTTCCAGATCCTAACCCCTGGATTAATCTGGCCTATCCCACACTCTCAGACACTGTGTTCCAGACACTAACCCTTGGATTAATCCGGCCTATCCCACACTCTCAGACACTGTGTTCCAGACCCTAAACCCAGGATTACTCCAGCCGAT